>NC_136908.1:25285500-25357500 GCF_949606895.1 Notothenia rossii
ACAATATATTTTTAAAAATATAGCCATGATAGGTCCACTTTAAGTAAAATATGTGAGTACTTTTATCTCAACTAAATGCTTAGACACATTTTGTGGGATTAACATGTGCATCACAAGTTGATCATTGTCCCCAATTTCTAACTGAGGGGTATAAATAAATGCAATTTAGCTGCCATTTGGCCCTGGATGGGAACAGACAGAGCCACTTAGATCATATAACTAATAAGTAGACCAAAGACAGTAAGAGATAAAGATGGAGGAGGAGTGCAGGAACATTGGATAATGTGTTCGAAGAAGCTCTCTAAACATGCCAGAATATGCAAAGAGGCGATTAATCACTTTTATTCCCCTTTTGCACTCGCCACCTGTAATTGTTTAGCAGGTTCACAGTGCCCCGTAACCCAGAGTAACAGCACAAATAACCATGTGGGTTTTCAATGCACGCTTAGACACAATGGCTCGCTCTCTATGCTTCTGGAGGAGGCTGCTGGTTACAAATAGTGTCACGCTGTGTACCAGCATCTTGTCCAATTCAGGTTGGGTGTTAAAAACAACTGAAAACAGGATATGTAGCACAAAGTCGATCTAATCTAGGACCAACTATATATGTTCACGGGCAGAGGAGCTTATTTAGAGCATGCTTCATAGATTAGTAATGATGAAGCATGTTGCCAATTTGATTTATAAGAACCTTTAAAACTTCTCCTCATGTAAATAGCTAGAATAGAGCTGTGACAGTTATTTTATTCATTTGTTTTTTGTGTTTGGAATTTGTTTATTGGTCTAGTTATGACGGCATTGAAAGGTTCTCAGATCCCATAGAAAGATCTCAATATGATTTGATGGTCCAATAAATCATTCTAAAATTAAACAGCCTTGAATATGAACATAAAACCTTTCCATTACACAATAATCAAATTATCAAATGTTTATCAAAACCTGCTGGCATTAATTTATGGACTTATCATTTCAGCCATCAGTTGGCTATTCATTTATCAAACAAAATGTGTATTGTATATCTACCGAAGCCCTGAAATGCCCATTAATGACTTCTGTTACAGGTTGAATTAAGAGATAAAGCTGATTGATACAAAGAATAGAGATGTAACCAGTCCGAAAACAGAAAATAATTAGCAACTATGTCGATAATTGATAAATAATAGAGACGTGTGGCTTTATCAATTTTGTATACGTTAAATGATGTGGATATCTTAGGTTTTTGTATTGAACAATAAGACATTTAATGAAATCACCCTGGACTTGGAGAAAATGGGATGAGCCTTCTTTTTTTATAGTGAAAAATAATTGCAGCCCTATTAAAAATGGATATTATCAAATGTTAGTGGTCATCATGGTATTTTTTATATTAAATATTGTGTTATACTCAAGTGATACTTGTTTTTTTTAGGATATAGAAAATTAAACATAGTCACATGATTAATAAACTGGACTCTTTATGATCGCTCTGATACTTTTAGGTGACAGAAACACCTAGATAGGAAAGGATTTGCAGCATTCAACGTAAAGCACATCAAGAGTCGCCATCCTGCATGACTCCAATTACATTCCACACACACACACACACACACACACACACACACACACACACACACACACACACACACACACACACACACACACACACACACACACACACACACACACACACACACACACACACACACACACACACACACACACACACACACACACACACACACACACACACACACACACACACACACACACACACACACACACACACACACACACACACACACACCAGTTTGTGTGTGTAAGGTCGTCAAACAGGCACACACAAACACCCGGTGCTGCATTCTGACAGCTCTTTGGCTCAATGGCTTCGGGTGGCTGGCAAACAACAGGATAATATGCGGCAATGAGTGACAGGCACCCCCCTCGTTCCTCCTACTTTCATACACACCACCAGCAGCTTTCCGCCTGCTGCTGCTTGAGGTTAATAGCGCGATTACTAGCCGATGTAGAAACCGCAGTCAAGAGAACACAGTGAAAGCAGAAGGATTAATCGGTTATATAAAATAAAATAAAAGCTTTAGTTGAAGCAGAGGAAGCGGGGGGTGTGGGTGTTGAAGAGGAAGGAGACAATGAATGGTTATTCGACCCATCCGTCCTCAGTACTAGTAGTGATGGCATTCAGCACTGCAAAGCCTATCCTGCCCCAAAAAACACTTCTCCAATTGCTCGGCTTTAATCTCGGTTCATAGCTGGCCAACACGCGCGCACATACGCGCGCGCACGCGCACACACATACACACACACACACACACACACACACACACAAACACACACACACTGCACAATAACCGCGGCTAGCTGTAGTAGAGCTGCTAGCTAACATCATTGTATTGTCTCCTGCCGGTGTCTTTCTCTTCGTTTACCTCTCGCTAACGTTTTGAATCGAATTCGGACCTCAAACACGGGTAGTTTTTAGAAGACACCTTAAGCAACACAATTTTCTAATAAAAATCAAATAAGACCTGGATAAAGTGGATTAAAATGAACATCCGAGGCCCGCTTGCAGAACAAATGCATTACACTTACCGCTTTGCTTTCCCAGTTCGCGACGGAACGGAACTTCCGGTACTGGCCGCACACAAGCAGGGGGCGGGGCCTGGACGTCACCTCATAGCAACGCCCTACTGTAGCTAGTGGTCTTTTCAATGTTTTTTATAATATGAACTTCGTTTATATTGTAAATATATAGGTTAAAGATCTGCGAAATAATATATACTATTAATTAAGAACCATTTCCGAAGTCTAATTGTATCCTTATGTGACGGCATATGCAGCTACTACATTGGTAAATGAAAATTGACTAACAGTAAACAACACAAAGCCAACCACTATTCAAAATATAAATCAGACACTATTGAAAAAAATATTGAATAAATAATACGCATGCATTGAAAACAGCAGTAATCTATTTATCACTTACACATTTCTTCTTATTTTTATATATATAATTACATCCGATCATCATGGTTGTGGAAACAACTGGATTGAACCAAGGACGAGGCTCTTATTGGTTTAGATTCTTATTTGATTGAAAAAATGTACAATATGTAAACTGGCAAGAAATATTTGTGGTTTGTAACCTGTTTCTTATTGAACATTTTAATTGAATGAATATGAGTACATTTTTATGTAGACACACATTTAGTTATACCTTGGTCATGTTTTTGTGACTACCACATGTTTTAAAAAGAAATCTATGTAACATTTATTAATACATATGAATATAAATTCAATAATTTATAAATCAGTGATTATGTAATTGTGCTCTATTTAAAAAAGAAAAGAAAATATAGAGCTCAAATATCCTTTTTTCTAACATATGGTCTTTTCTAACACTGATCATACAATTTGCCATAAATGCACTAACAACCTGGTGCTGACTGCATGATGACACACTGCATTACTCACAAGGAAATCACACAACATAATATGACATAGCCCCTTGCTGGAAAAACAAAGGATAAACAAGTGTTTAGGTGATAAGATTGTTTTAAGGGAGTTGATGCCAATAAGCATTTGGGCAAATGTCACCATGGAGGTGACATGTTTGTACTATAAAGTGAATCACAGCTCGGACCTTTGCTGCAGGAAGCCTTGGATTTGGTCCAAGCCTACTTAATTAACTGTGTCAACGCACCATGCAGCTGCTGGGAATTCATCTCATCACAGAGATCAAATCAGAGGAAAGACAAACACAGAATTTTGGATTATGGAAGGAAACCCATTTAGCGTATGATCTAATCACATAACAAACTGCTAGCTGGCCGATATTATCGGACAACCACTTAGTGGATGTGTTGGCCTGTCCAGAGGTGAGGGAAGTACTCAGATCTTTTACCATTCAAATTAACAAATATTACTTCAACAATTAAAAGTCCTTCGTAGGAAGTAAAAGCATCAAAGTATATTAAAAGTACCAAAAGTAAAAACAGTCATTATGCAGAATGGTCCATGTCAGACTTTTATAGATCATACTTTATTAGTTGATTCATATTTAGTGTTTAAAGTAACTAAAGCTTAAAATAAAATTAAGTACAAAGTCAAATTGGAAAATAAGTGGACTAGAAGCCTAAAGTGGCATTAAATGGAAATAAGTAAAGCACAAATACTTAATTTGTATTTAAGAAAAGTACTTGAGTAAATGCATTTGTTACATTTAACAGTGCTTAATGAACTCAAATAATCTTCTATTGACATTATATTAGTTTTTCGGCACTTCCTGCTTGTGTATCCAGAGTGGCTTAACATTTCTGACTGTGTAACACTGAATTCTTTCATTCATGCAGATGTTTGAAATACCTTTCTTTACATATTTACTTCTACCTGGGTGAAGCTTATAATGAATCCAGCAACCAAAGTTTTTCACAAATCAAAAAAGTGCCAACACTTTGTTTATTTCCAGCCTTTTGTGTTTTATTTCATAGAAGATGTGACCCGATTAAAGTGGTAAATATCTTTAGACATGAATACAGGTTAAACTGATAGCAAACGTTTTGTGTGTGAAATGTTTCATGCATTTATTATTAAGCTTTCTGCCCACATTAAGCTGTGTTATTGCCATATAAAACAGAGCAACTACATGGCACTTCCCGGCACAACTGAAGCTCTACGGTCAGATTTCAGTGCACGATCCCTGTCGAGCTGAACCAACCTGCCGCCACGCAGCGCTGAAATCATCTTGAATTTGAACAATGACAGTCAGCAGACGCAACTGAAACATTTCTTCATCTTCCTCCTCCTCTTCTTTCTTCCGACTCTCTGAAGCTTCTTCAGGAAATGAAGTTGGTTTGTGGGATGACGCTCTCCACTTTGTGATCTGCAGGGTTGGCTGATGCCTCGTAGTTACAGATTGTCACTTCATGTCTGTGAGCCTGAAAAGCAAACAGAGAGAAAGACATGTTGACTTACAGCAAAGAAACATTCATAGATATACAAGTAGAGTTTCAGGTTAGGAGGAGAACATAGCTGGTTGTTCCTTTTGTGTTTTCGTTACAATGAAAACTTAAGTTCTTAAGTAACAATCTTGAAATTTAAAGTCTCGATTTGTTCTCTTTGGCAGTACCTATGGCAATATGCGGCAATTGTGCAAGCTCTCACTTCCCTAAGATCCAAACAGTGTGATGTCAGAGTTGACCACCTTTGGTTTTGTACTTGTTTTAAAAGTGTCATTGTCTATAGTCATTGCTCATTTTTTGGGTGTGTTTGGCCTAGGTAACAATTCAGTCAATATCAATCAATCAATCAATCAATCAATGTTTATTTATATAGCCCAATATCACAAATGTTACATTTGTCTCAGTGGACTTCACAGTTTGTACAGAATATCAGTATGACAATACGACACCCTCTGTCCTTAGACCCTCACATCGTACAAGGAAAAACTTCCAGAGAAAACCCACAGTTTAAAGGGGAACATGGGAGAAACCTCAGGGAGAGCAACAGAGGAGGGATCCCTCTCCCAGGACGGACAGACATCAGAGAGGAGAAAAAAAAGGATGCTGCTTCACACACAAGTGAGCTAAAGAGCAAGTGTGTGCTGCAACTGCAAGGGCTGGACATGAGTAGGACATGGGCTAAATCACTGTGGTGTGTTAACCATTACAGCATAACAAAAGTGACTCAACATGAGAATCTTCAAGACTAACTAACCAACCAACCAACTAGCTTAATATTTAGCTAACTAACTCACTAGCCAGCTAACTAACTAACATCTGACACACTTCCTTTTATTATGCTACTTATTTTACTGTGGTTGTGCATTTGTTTTATTTTAATTCACGCAGGCGCACCTCTTCATTTGATGTTATCCTACTTATTTTATTTTGCCTTTCATCTGCAATGTGCCTTAGCTTTTAGAACACTTTGAATTTCCCTGCTGTCGGAGAAGAACAGGATTTTGATTCTGATTCAGACTCTCCACCCAAATTCCTCCATATTGGGTTGTTGTGACCATATCAAATAAATATGTGACCTCTCTGAGTAGCTAAGACAACAAAGATACAGAGACCTAAAATGAAGCAGAAAATATTGTACCCACTGGACAAGCTGTTGTTTGTTGCTATCCTGAAATGTTGGGCAAAATGGTAACCCATGATGTAATCATGCAATAACGTTAAAAATAATGGAGGACACTGTCATGTTTTGATAAAGTTACAGTCAACATGAACTCTATGGTGTTAATTTAAAAGGAGGCACACAACACAGCCGTCACAACAACAGCATTGCAACAACTGATGGACACACAGGGCTCTTTGTAGGCTGGAAGGGAAACTGGAGTAACACCAGAGAAATACCGAAACATTTTGGGAAAGAATCGGCAGCCCTGGGGATAAAAGAAGAGTCCAAATAATATCTTCTTTCAATGAAGTTATACTGTGACGCACACAGAAAAACCAACCATAGAACAGTGTGAAAACACATTTCTCTGAACATAAAAGGCCATTTACACGACCTATTAAAGTGCAGAGTTCTACTGATACTCTCTGTCATCTAACTCAAAAAAGTGTGTTTGTCAGGTAAGTTGCCCCCCTAAGTAGTACAGTGACAATGGAGGAGTACCTAACACAACCCCACTTTTTAAAACATTAAACTGTCACTTAAATGTACTGGTATTTTAAAGGGTAAGAGTTACTGCAGGGGGGGGCACCAAATTATTTGTCCGTTAATGTTTTTAAAAGTTGCGGTTTTTTTCAACTTTAGATACAGTATGTCTGGAAATAAACATTACAGTAAAAACAGACCAAACCTGTTGATTAGAAAGATAAATAGGTCTTTTAAGGATAAACAAACATTTAATTTAGCTAAACTATGCTAAATCCCTATAGCTTAGTATTGAATGCACTATAATAAGATATGTTTATACAAGGCATTTTACAAGACATAATTATACACGTTATTGTGAGCACTTCAATAAGAGAATTGCACCCTTAAACATGTCTTAGCATTTCTTTTTCAAGACTAACCTGTGAGAATTCTCCTCTCAGACCAATGTAGTACACCCTAGTGTTCTCCTCTCCAAAGTTCTTTGAGATATGGATGGAGAGGTGCTGGACGTTGGAGAAACGAGCGATCCTGAAAATCAAAGGGATGCATTGCATTTAAACTGAAAGGGAGTAACAAAATAGAGACACTTTAGACAGACATTTGTAATGGGTTGTAAACTAAAAACATGTTCATACAGAGTGTTTGCGTTGGTGGGAGTTTATGTTTAAATAGAACAGGAACACATATGAGGGAGGCAGACTGCGCCAAACAGAAAGAAAAACTGAGAAATGGTTCCACTTGTGCTTTAAACACTTAATCGAACAGATTCAGAAGATTGGATTTCACTGCATTGTCATGTCATCAAGCTCCTTATACCAAGCTACATCCAGTTCTTATCCCCATCTCATTTCATATTAATCAAGAGCAAATCTAAAAGTTTTAAAATTCTCTTAAGGATTTCCTAGAAAGTAAAAAAAAACTAAATTGTTAAACATTAAAGCCAATAAAGGGTATTATCAACTGAGTATTTTAGTGATTATTTCCTGAAATCAGTCTTTTGTCTTCAGGCATTATCAACAGTGAGCTGGTTAGGCTAATCAGTGTCCAGCTAGCAGCCACAATGTAAGGAATGCTTACCAACATGACAACAACTAAAAGCAGCAGAAAAGTAAAGAACAAGTCCACAGCAAATTTCCACACAATACCAAATAGAAGCTTAAAGTTGCTCAGGTGATTAAACATGGTTCTCTCTCACTTTGTCGGGTACTCCAGCTCCGCGGTGGGGTCTCTGTTGAGTCTGAAGGCTTGTTCAGGTTCTCTGCCAGTGTCGTCGAAGGACATCTGAGGGATGTTCTTGTACCTGGAGAGAAAAAAAATGTCATGAAATCACTGCCCTCTAGTGAGGGAAGATGGAGAGACATATTGGCTGCAGATCCGAGTTCCTAGCAGTTTTTTTTTTATTTTTTATAAATAGGATTCAAAACTTAAAAAGCATTTTGAATCAACACTTTCTTTTGGTATAATGGCGATAAACAAAATTGGGGCTGTTCTGGTGGCCCCAGTTCAAATCCAGATTGGTTCCACCTTGCCTCCCTAATAGATATGCCCCAACTATTTTCTCTCCAGTTAATATGAATTTGAATGAAAAAACAGAGATACAGGGTCCTACATTTTTGTGTGGTAAGACTAGAACACTCATTTGTGCACCAGTTAATCCAATAATGAAATTCATAGTTCAGGCCCAGATCAAATGTACGTTGAAGAGTGTTGAACATACAAGGGGTTTCTCAATACTCAAATTTCTCCTCCTCGACTCCTCGGTCCTCCGGTAGTGACCCGGAAATGAATTTCAGCGCGCCATTTTGAAGGACATCTCATTCTCTCAATGCACTCCAAGGACGGAGCATCGAGCATCGAGCATCGAGGAGGCTCTCTTGAGGAGCTCTAACCGAGGAGACACTGATGCATCCTCCACGGCTCCTCCACGGATGAATTTCCGGGAACGGTGGAGGCGTGACGCACGGCCGGACTTATCTCAGCCAATGACAGCTCTGCATGCATCCCTTGGATATTATTTTAGTAACTGCTTTCATCGCAACGCGATGTTTACAGTGAAAACAGCTGTGAGGTCCGTGCAGAAAGCAGAGCAGTGTGTAAAATATATATCACTCAGTATAACAGGCCTACATTACTTTCTGTATTTGTATGCTTTAGTTTAGTAGATATCTACAAACAAAGAGTCGATATTTTTCTAAGACCATTTAGTGCTTCACATAATAAAATACACAACGGCTGTAGCCTGATTATGCTTTAGGAGCTGTAGGTGTGTGTGGTACAGTGTGTAGGTGTGTGTGTGGTACAGTGTGTAGGTGTGTGTGTTGTACAGTGCGTAGATTCGGCAGACAGACGGGTCTCAGTTGGTTTGGTGTCCTATGCTTACTTTTAATACTTGTAACACTTTTGGCCCGTAATTTCAATTCCCCATTTCAGCGACCAGAGAGAGGGGGCGGGATATATCCAGTCTCTGATTGTGTTACGTTATTATGAGAGTGCTTTCATACTTGTTTGATTCTGAAATTGTATATATTTATATAAATATATGTGTGTGTGTATATGTCCGCATCTGTAGCCGGTTATTGTCTCATTATACCGACTGTCAATGAATTAAAAGTAAATATATATAAGTGGTCATGAACACATCTGTCCATCAGAGTGCTGCTGTGCCTTCTGCAATCATTAATGGACGTCTCTTTAAAATGACCGCTCAGAGGAGAGGAGTTCTCATTTCTCTAACCGCCTGCTGCTTCCACTCCTCTCCTCGGTTCCCCTCCTCAGTCCTCCGCTCGCATCTCCTGTGGGCGGCACCAAGTCTCGAGGAGAGGAGCCGAGCATAGGAGTCGAGGAGGGGAAATTTGAGTATTGAGAAACCTCTATGGTCTTCAGTGATTGTGTTGGGTTAAATGTCTGTTTCCTTGTTTCTCATTTTAAATATGGGTTGGTGTTTCAAATTAAGCAGCTTTGTTGCAAGAAAATTGTCGGAGGTGAGTGACAATAAAATATTATCGTACCTTATACCTCATTTCATATTTTGTGACAGTCAAATTCACTAAGATTATAAAGGTTTCATCTACTTCAATTCGTTTTCAGTTGAATTTTATTTGTCGAGTCACCTTGAGCAGTTTCAATTTGAGATTCTTTTGAGAGGGAGAGAAAGAAGGTCCAGTGTTGGAGAAAATGTAAGTTATTTGATAGTTGATGTTTTATTATGAACATTGAATTGAATTGCAGTCCCATATAAAAGAAAGTTACGTAAAAGTGTGTGTATCCTGCCGATTATAGTTCTTAGAAAGAAAGAAGGGCAATGGGTGCATCTCCCTGATCAAAGAAGCGGTGAACACTCACAGTCGAACCTCAGCTGGATGAGAGTCGTCATTTTCTCCAGAGATGATGATGCCTTTCAGCTTCACGCTGCCTGTAAAACTGGAAGAGATGACACATTCATATTCACTGCTATCTTTGACAAACGAGATGCCTCAGGGTACAAAATAGAACGCTGTGAAAGACAACAAGCTGTCACATGAAGATGAATGGTGGCTTAGGGAAAAATGAAAATGAAAATAACAACCACAAACATATTGGACACAGCAAATATCATAGAGTTTTTCCTCATACTTTTTCGTGAGGAAGAACCTTGTTAGCAACTTGCATAGACACTTTATGATAATAACAACTTATGTGTCATCTCAAAATACTTTCTTTTAAGAAATTATGATTTCAGGACTTACGGGATGTTAAACAGCAGCTCTTCATCTGCGTCACTCTCAACATACTAAAAGCAAAAAGAGAAAGAAGAGTCAATCTTTTTTTTACTGAAATACAACAGCAGTAAAACACACACTACATCAAGTAATTGTGATAACGGTTTTAGTGCCAAGAAGACGGCAGTACAAGCAATCAGCAATGGGCAATATCCAACATCTGATCATTAACACACAATTTGTTATTAGTTAATAAAAACTAATCTGCAAAATTGCCAATAATGAAAACAATAGTTACAAGAATCTTTTCAATTACTTTACGTGTCCTTCTGTCAACATTTGCCATATTGTGATATACCGGTTTATAAATATCTTAATTTTAAAACCATGTTTGATGATGATTTCTACTGTGGTGAACAACTACTGAGTTAAGCCACAGTACAACTATGTGAAAATACTGACATTTTCAAGTAAGATGCCTTAATTGAAAGTAAAAGTATAGATGTATGTTCAGCTGAGTATATTTAAAAGGATCAAAGTCAAATAATTTTTATTATATTACATTATATGATTATGGTGATGCACTTATGGAAAGAGGGCTGCAATTAATTTGCATGTATACAATTATAACTGCCTGTCAATGGTTACTTTTGTATAATGTATAAAAAAGTTACTAGACAGGCTAATAATGTACTGGAACAACACGTTCAACATCTGAACAGCAGGTTAGCAGTTTAAAGTAATACACAAAACTATACTAAGTACGTTTTAAGTTACTTGCTTTCCCTTGATTTGAACTATTTTGTTTATTGTTATAATAGTAAACAACATGCCAGGCTCCAGCTGTAGCCTCATGTAATTCGACAGCCTGTGATATAAATAAAGTTGTTTTTTCGAAACTGTACGCAGCTTCATACTATTGTCACAGCGAGGCTCCGAAGCAAGAAGCCCACAGACCAGCACCCTCAACCGGGCACACATTCAGGGAACAACCGTAAACCTCCCCTCGGTATGTCCCAGACATAGACAGGATTACTGGCCGGGGTAGGGGCTCTGTGCGGCCGTTACCTTGTCCCGCTCGTGGCGCTGGTCCCACGGTTTGAACACCAGCTTCCCGTCCCCGTCTCTGCTCTCGTTCAGGCACTGCATCTTCTCCAGGTCGATCTTCTGGTACAGTCCGTACTCCAGGCCCCTCTCCGCGGGCTCATGTTCCCCCTCACACCAGCCGTGCCCGTGACCATGGCCATGACCGTGTCCGGACATCGTGGAGCTTAAACACGATACTTTCGTGATTATTTGGGACTAGGAGTAGTTTACTGCTGCCAATGCGTGTTCAGTGTGTTTTCAGAAATGAACTGCGATAAGCAAGTTTCACTTTGCATCTTAAAGCAAACTGAAGGTGGTTCCGGTTCAGGAATTTCACAATAAAGCAAGCAGTTTTTGTCGAATGTGAATGGGCTGAGATCTAAACATTGAATTGCCTGGAATAATAACGAGACAAAGAAGCATTAGGAAATACAAGTCTCATCATAAGCCACAGAATCAACTATGGCTGGCTCTTTATGTCCTGTCAGCATTTATTTATTTGTCATATTTTTATTTACAATTCACATTCTAATGTACTTCAATATTTAGACATTTTATTATTTACTGTTGTTCATCGGGGCTTTTAAAATATATTGCAATACAATTACATTTGATGTACACACATCTTTTCACAAACGTGTGTGTGAACATAATATTCCCATCTAGACTTCACATTTATGTGTCAAGCTTTGTTGTCGTTTTTCCTAGTTGTGTGTGACTGCAAAGCCTCTCAACTACTATTATTGTTAATTTCTGTGTAAATAGATCTCAGGCTTCCTCTAACTATGCACACTAAATATAAAAAAACATAAACACACATAAAATGTTAAGTAATATATTACAATTAAGTAATTGTGGTAGTATGTTTTTGCAAAATTATTAAACTTGACAGTAACACAGCCCTTCATTTAGATATTGTTAGTCATTAGATGAAACAAATATAAATGAGATAAAATGTAAACTCAAGATTCACATTTATTTTACCCGCACTAACGACTGTATCTATTTAGGAACAGTGTTTTTTTGGAGATAATAGAATACAGTTTGGCCTCTTAACGTTGAACAATGTATTTGATGGGCAGACAAATATTTTATTTTGAAGGGGAAAGGAAATATTTCTCGACAACATCGTAGCCCCTTCATCTGTGGAACAACAAACCACTAAACACAACGCATGTCTGTTCTCTGATTGGCTCGCATCTCTCACCACCAAACGTCGATACTGTCGTAAAGTAAAAAAATAAACGCAAACCACTATAAACACCCTTCCCTGAACTGCATTAATTCAAATAAATGCAGCATATTTTGTGTAATTAAGTAAAAGTACAAACACATGCATCAAATACCTAACGAACCAAAAGTCAAATTAACCAAAAGTCAAATTAACCATAATGGAGAGTGGCCCATTTAAGAATAACTGTAATTGATATTATAATTATTTCATTACAATTATCAATGCATTAAAAATCACTTTAATGTGGCAGAAGAAAATGGTTTTGGACAATTTAATTAGTTGATATACTCCTGGGTAGCTTAATCTTTATTACTGTTTAAGAATCCATAAGTTAATATTTTTGATTCAAAATATTTAAATCTGCAAATTAACTTGCATAAATAGTAGCATAAATATGCAAATCTAAATTACTTGAAATGTTTTCAGAATTGTTTAATTTTAAAATATCAAAGATTTCATAAAATGTGAGGCAAAATAAGGTGAAAAGTAAAATAAAAGAAAGCATAAATGTAAAAATTCAAAAATTACTCTACTCAGCACGATAAACCTTTATGATAAGAGATATTTGAAACAATTGGGAAAACACAAGTAATAGGCTTAATTGGTAATAAATGCCACATGATTTAAGGTTGTAAACAATATTATACAGTAATAATACAGTGTATCTCCTCTGCGGAAAAGAAGAAAGAAGATCATAAGAAAGCACAGGGGATGTGTGCTCAATAAATCACCTCGACAAAATGAAGGGCAAAAAGTCAATTTTAATAAAAATGACCATATAACATTTATTAAAATCTAATAAAATTACAATTTTTAATCTAATTCCATTCGGGCCCATGTTGTCGGGTACCAGGTCCCAGTGTTGAAAATAAATACATCTCATCATCATGTTGTAGAAACTGAAGCTGCAGACGTCCTATTACATCATTTCCCCGTTGTTGTGTTTGCTTGATGTTCTTCTTCTCTCCTGCAGTCTCTTCAGCTCCCCCTCAAGCCATTTGTCACAGTGTGCATATATTAACAACAGGGACACACACATTCAACAGCAGGAAAACATGATCTGAAGCCACAGGAGGGTTGAAAATAAGTCTACAATGTGTTTGTGTGTGCGTGTGTGTAGTTGACTGATATCAGTAAAGCCCTACACAAAGAAACATTTAAATATGCATCTGTTTGTTTGATTTTAAAAAGCAGGGTCTTTGACAAGACAGTTTTTGTCTCGGCTGACGTGCACCATGCATGCAATTAAGATCAAAAAAATTCAACAGTATGTAGCCTAAAGTTTTTCCTCATGTAGTGTACCATTTGATCGTGATTAAAAAAACAGCTAATCTTAAAACATCAATGAATCCGTATTGTTTTCTGTCTCATGAAGAAAAGTTTGCTATTTTAGTTGAAGGAGAATACCAATTTATATTTTGCCAAGAGTTACATAAGAAGATTATCCCACTCCTTCATCTTGTGTATGCTAAACTGTGAAGCTAAAGCCATGAGCTGGCTAACTAGCATAAAAACTGGAAACGGGGAAAAACAGCTAGCATTTCAGCAATACCCTACCACCACATATGAAGCTAAGTATTTAATAGGTTTCTCAGTTTTTCAATATGTACAAAAATAGTAGTAGTTTCCAACTAACTTTGTTACATTTGTAAAGATAAAGGCTAGCTGTGTCCCACCTGCTTCCAGTTAGACTGCTAAGCTAAGCGTCTCCTGGTTCTAGCTTCATATTTAACATACAGTCATGAATGGTATCAATCTTTTTGTTGACTAGGAAAAATAGTGTTTCCCAAAAGGAGTGGAGCCATTCCTTTTTTTAAAGTTTGCTGGAAAACAAGAAAAAGTAACAGACTGTGTGTTTGCAAGTGCGTGTGTGTTTGTGTGCGTCCTTTGCGTCTTGTAAAAAGGGGTTGACTTCATTGTTTTTACACGGACCTCGAACCTATCGACCGTCATTTCATTAAAAAAAACGAACCATGTTTCAAGCAACACTGAAAAGTTCCTATGATATGTTCGATGGCAAAGATGATGGTGTGTGTGTTTACTTACGTGTGTATGTGTGTATGTGTATGTGTATGTGTATGTGTATGTGTATGTGTATGTGTATGTGTGTGTGTGTGTGTGTGTGTGTGTGTGTGTGTGTGTGTGTGTGTGTGTTGGGATGAAGGGGTCTTCATTACAATTTTGCTCAACTTAAATAAAAAATTAAAAACACAGTTGGAATTGATAAAATACATTCAGTCTCTTTCACACTATCGGCGGGAGAATCGGTTCTTGAAAGCTTTGATAGTTTTGGCCATCATGGGGGCGATTTCTGCGAGAGGAAAAAGCATTGGGAGATTTGAGAACAAATAGAAAAATAATGTAGTCCCTTTTAAAGATCCTAAACTCAAAGCCCTTTACACAAATACTTACTTTTGACCTGTGGCTTGTCCTTGGCGGCAGGTCCTCCTCCTCCTCCTCCTCCTCCTCCTCCTGCTGCTGCTGCTGCTGCTGCTGCTCCTCCTGCTGCTGCTGCTGCTGCTGAGGAGCGGGACGCGCCTGCAGAAGGGTTAAATTGGGAGGAAGAGGAGCGCATAGATTCTGCAGAGTAGTTTATGGTGGCTGGTCTTATTCTGAAAGGGAAGGGAAAAAAAGTTGGTCAAGTTGCTGTATGTAAAACAAAAAGGCCAACTCTTTGGGTGGTCCTGAATTGATCGTTGGGTTAGGGGAGAGGGACCCCTCTTCTCTTGCTCTTCCTGAGGTTTCTACCTACTGATCATTTTCTTCCCATTAACTGATTTATAATTAAGTCCTTAACATGTAGAAAAACAGCAAATCCACGCATAAAAAGCTAAGAAGAGAAAGTATTTTTTATTTTTGCTTTGTAAATTACTTGAACAATTGATTAATTAAAAGAAATGTCCTGCTGATTGAGAAACCAGTTAATTAACTAACTGAGTACTTAATTGTATAAATATTTAAGAACTATATTATGCTTTTGAAAAAAAAACTTTCTTTAACTGCATAGCTAATGAAGTGGGGTGTTGTTTGCGTCAAAATGTGAAGGGAGTTTGTTAAATTATCCATGTTGATACAGCAGAAAAACATGAAAAACAGTAATTTAATGTCCTGAAATTAAAATAAAAAATGCATCAAAAAATGCTGTCTTTATAGTATTTAAAGAAATAGATGGATATCTAAAATTGAGGATATGGAGAAAGAATGTGCTAGACATAACAAATTGGAATAATACACACTTTTACTTTAACAATCATTGAACATGTTGACAATTACAATCCGCTCATTGACAAAATCAAACAGGATTTATCCAAATGGTCCACATTACCAATATCACTGCTAGGAAGAATCAATGTCATAAAAATTGATATTCTACCGAGATGTATTTTTCTTTTTCAAATGTTACCATGCTATGTGTCCGCTGATTATTTTACATCTCTCAATAGACACGTTTATCTGGTGTAATAAAAATCCAAGAATCAAGTTAATTACTCTTATGAAACCAGAAACCATGGGGGGTCTTGGTCTTCCCAACTTTCAACACTACTTCTGATCAGCTCAATTAAGAAATGTACTATCTTGGTTTCTGGGAAGAAAGGATTCACTATGGGTTCAGATAGAAGCCAGTGTCTTTGACCCGTTGCCAGTGGAAACTCTTATATTTGTTAAAGACTTCAATAAGGTGAAAAATATGACCAAATGTTTTACAGTGGTCAATACACTTTTAGCCTGGAGGGACTTTATAAAAAAAGTTCATGTTAACTCAGGTATTTCAATCTTTTCTCCTATTTTGAACAATCCTGATCTTAGCAAATATTTGTTGTCAATCAATATAAACAAATGGACGAAATCAGGTATAAAGCATTTGAAACATTTGTTTCACAAAGATATAACATTGAAATCATTTAATGATTTAAGAGCAGAATATGACATTTCAAATAAGGATTTTTTCAGATACCTGCAAATTAGGAACGTGATCCAATCAATTATTAAAAGCAATAAATTGAGATCGGGATTGTTGGAGGAGGAGGAGATATTGATGTCATCGAGCACAATCAAAGGTAAAATTAGAGAATTTAATGCAGTTTTTTCTAAAAGAGCTCAGTCATCCTTTCTAACTTTAAAAAAGATCTGGGAAAAGGACTTAGGGATACAGATAGATGAAACTAAATGGCTGAATATCTGTGAGAGAACACATTTTCCATTCACAAGCAATAAAATCAAAGAAGCAAACTTTACATTTCTCAACAAATTTTACCTCACACCCATAAAGATGCATAACATTTCCAAAGAAAACTCTCCAAAATGTCCGAGATGTAAAGTAAAAGAAGGAACATTTATGCATCTGTTTTGGGACTGTGATCTCTTGAAACATTTTCTGGGATTCGATTCATGCGCTCACAAAAGCCGTTTTAGGCATCGAAATGAGCCAAAATCCATGTTTTTTCCTGTTAAATGATATGCCAAATTTTAAACTGAACCCCAAACGTTATAGAATACTAATCACAATAACATATTTTGCCAAGAAATGTATACTTTTACTCTGGAAGAATGAACGTCCTCCAACATTTAAACTTTTCATTGATCAGATAACAAATTTCTTACCTCTGGAAAAAATGACATTGGAAAAATATAATCATGGATATATCTTTCAAGCTCTGTGTTTGCCATTGTTTTCATATTTGGAAAAATATATCTGAGATATGACCAGTGATGGAATGGTGCATTCTGTGCATTCTGTGCATTCTGTTCTGACGGCCAGAAACACTAGTTGTGTTGTCATTGTCTATATTGTCGCTTTATTGTATATAATTAATTGTATAATTAATCGTTTGTTTTACTTTGATGTGGGTTTATTAATTTGTATTTGTATTTTTTTTTTTCGTTTTCTTTTTTTTTTTCATGGCTCTGTTGTTTAAGTTATATTGATAAACATTTATTTGTTTTGTTAAATGTTTTTGGTTTCGTCAGTGTGGGCGGAGGGAGGGAGGGGGGAGTGTAGTGAGTGTACTGTGATATTACAATATATGAAATGGCATCGATTATTGTACACTATAATGAAATAAAAAGAGTTGTAAAAAAAAAAAAAAAAAGAACATGTTGACAGTGGGTAATTCCATAACTGAAGTAGGCCTACTGAAATTGTATGTAATGTTATTATAATTTCCGAATATCTTTTAGTCATTTTTTTAGTGGATTTGAAATATTTAAAATTGAACTCCCTGTGCATGCATAAATACACATATATTAAAGGTGACCTATCATGCAAAATGCACTTTTGTACGTCTTTTATACATGAATATGTGTCCCCGGTGTTCCAGGGAACTCACCAAGTGTCATTAAACATAACCCTCTCTATTTTCCTCCATACCCAAATCTCTTAAAAATGGGCTGCAACGGATGTGATACAGACTGATCCATATTTGAACACTTCTATGACGTCACAGAAGTGGCGCTACAGCTATTGGGCCAACTCCACCAATCAGGAGGAGACAGCCACGGACATTGCCGTTGGAAAGCGCTGGAGACGCTGTAGTACATATGCCAGGCCTGTAGATGGTGCTGTTCTCACTTTCCCATGCAAAGACAGTGTTAAATTGAGCGAACTGAGGAATGGCTAAAATGCATGATCTGTTTGGTATTTTGAAAAATAAAAAGTATAAATATGCCTTATATAGGTATGGTCCTACACTATATTATTCAAATATAGCATGATAGGTCCACTTTAAAGTGATGCATCTGTATCTTATTCTATCTCAACACCAATGTCATAAACCCGAATGAAAAATACGATACTGACTTTATGGGAGCGGCCGCTGAGGTGGAGGAGGCTGAAGAACCGCTGATGGTGCCGAACTTCTCCTGGCGGCGACGGACGTCACGCGGCGGCTTGGCCACAGAATTCACAAACGCCATCTTTACCTGCCGCCCTGCCAGGACAAACACAACACCAGCACTGAAACACTAGCACATTAACAAATACACTTCAACAACAAATGGTGATTTTTGTGTAGATATTAATGGAAGAAGGCTTTTGATTAGAAACTTGTTTTTGGATTAATTTATGATTCACTTACGATATTGTTAGTTCTAAAAAGTTATAATTTTCTATTGTTGTTTTATTAATCAATTAATTTAATTTTAAAAACATTTAATACGTTATTCTGTTTTATTTTAATTGTATTTAACACTAACTGTATTGTTGTATAGCTTTAAAATTATATTTTATTTTTTGGGGGAAATTAAGAATTAGTTTCATTTTTTTTCATTGTCTCTGTACATTTGCTTTAAAGTGTTACTTTTTGACTTGTTTGTAACATTTTAGTTTAACGGTGTACTTTTTGATATTTTTTTGGGCTTGTCAGTCATCTGTGAAGCCCTTTGAACTGCATTAAACTGTATAAAAAGGTCCTTTACAAATAAAATGTGATGTATACATTGCTACTAATTTTGTCCCAGAGCTTCTCCTACCTTTTGGCTTGTTGGCGTGGGCGGAGGAGATGTTCTGGGTGAGCATCCTGAGGCGCTCCTCACGCTCGTCATGCAGCCTCAGGTACATCTCCCTCCACGACTCGTACTCCTGAGGAGACTCGCGCTTAAAGTCCCGCTGACAGTGACGCATCCACAGCTCGTCAGATTCCTCCGTAAACCACTGCAGCAGAGGAGAACAAAATCAATGCCAGAGCCATCAGTATTCTCAGAATCAGAATCTGTTTTATTGCCAAGGAAGTGTAAACATTCAAGGAGTTTGTTTTGTTATAAGCAAATGCTTAACACACACGTGAATGAAAATAAACCAGATCAGTTGTTAAATCTCAGCAGTCTCACTTAAAGAGGAAATTGGGAAAAGGATTAGATACACATATGTTGAGATGTGGCAATCTGTAGCTACACTTACCTTCAATTTCTTTAAAAAATGTACTAACACAATTAAGAATTGCTCATAGGCTGCATTGGTCTAAAGTAAAAAGATAGCCACAATTAATATGAATCTTAAATGTGATCTCTGTGGAATCCCTTTCATTAATTATATTATTGATACCCTTGTATAAATGTCCCTTCCCTTACCCGACATGAGTTATTTGTGTGTATATATTATTTATGTTTTGTTAAATGTAACCTTATTTTAAATTGTGCTTTGTAATGTTTAAAATGCAACAAACGTGCTTTGTACAAAAATGTCAGGTGTCACTCAGTGTCGAGTCCACCCATAGAAAGAGCATAACAAAATGTAAGGTATGATGTGGACAAAGGACATCAGTATTGAAAATGTTCTGTGTGTTACCTGGTTGCTCTGCTCGATGCGGTACAGCTGCTCCGGAGTGCCTCGCTCCAGCACCGGCTCCAGGATCTCAAACGGCACTCCTCCAACCTCAGCGATGGCTGAAAGAGAAAAGAAGCACCAAGTCACATCTGTGCAGCAGGGTCTGTTTGTTCCAACCAGCTACTTGTGTGATAAGGAACAATGCCACAACATCGGTTCTGATTTGTATAAAGTGTTGACTACTGCTACTTTGGGCAAGTATGTAATATTACAAATGTGATTATGTATTTAATGAAAAACCACTTTTTTGGAGAAAAATACAGGATAGTGTTTTTTTAAGGTATTGCAAAGTAAATATTTGTACATGATACATTTTATTTATATTTACACTGCATATGTTTGTGATTTTCAACTTGTCCCCTAAGACAAATGTAAAATATTGGATATTGGGCTATATGAATAAACTTTGATTGATTGATTGATTTGGGAGAATCTTTTTATTTATTTAAAGTGGACCTATCATGCTATATTTGAACAATATATTGTAGGGCCATACCTATATAAATATAGTTTTTTTTTCAAAATACCAAAACGATCCTGCATTTTAGCTATGCCTCATTTCGCTCTGTCGAGCGCTGTTTTTGCAGGGGGCTGATTCTGTGAGCTGCAGCTGACCACGCCCCCCTGCAGGAGAGGGGAGCGTGCTCTGAGATCAGCTGCTAGGCTGCAGTGGGGAGAAGAGGGGGAGAAAAAGAGATCTCCGTCCTCCGTGTTTTATTCTTATAGAAGTAAGAAGAGAAGTAACGGGGCAGAAACCCTCCTTGTTACGCAGCGGTCCAGACATAGACATCAAACGGCGACACATATTCAGTTGCCAGTTACTTTGGCATTAGGGCAGGGATATCTAGATACTTTCCAATTTTTGACTTAATGAATTGTGCTACTTTTAAAGCAAGCAACGATGTTTTCAAATCTGTAATCAAAAAGCTCCTCAAAAACACTATCGAAGCAGTTCCTGCCGTTGCTACGTTAGTTCAAACAGTAACAACGGACTATTTTACTTAGCGGATGCATGTCAATTTAAATAAATACAACTATTTTTTAAATCAATAAAATCATTTTATAAATCCATAAAAGCATTTCAATTAATATTGGGAGTCATATCGTTTGCATAATGTGCCTTCATCGGTGCTCTTTTCCCCATAATGACGGCGTCGCTGCACATTATCCCTTACATATGGATTATATAGAGTCATTATTCATTTGTTTTAAGTCAGGAGGCGCAAACGCTTGCCTCGGGAGGGAGAAAAAGAGCCACAGCAGAGAGAATAAACAGAAGGGCAACCATGGCAAACATGCAAGGGAACCTCTCATTCCCCTGATAGGTGGAGAATTTACCAATGGCCGTAGCGCCACCGTCCTGACGTCAGGAAAGTGTTAAAATCTGGATCAGTCTGTATCAGATCCGTTTCAACCCCTTTTTTAGAGATTTGGGTATGGAGGAAAATAGAGAGGGTTGTGTTTTTTTTCCGACACTTGGTGAGTTCCCTGGAACACCGGGGACACATATTCATGTACAAAAGACGTACAAAAGTGCATTTTGCATGATAGGTCCCCTTTAAATATGTCATAACAGGTTAATCTCAGGATTATGAAATATATGTAAAAAAAGAAAAAAATACCCAATGTTTCTAAAACTGAAAATAAAAATTGAGGTTAGGGTAAGAGAACTTTGGAACTAAAATGTTTGCGAGCAACATTTGAATTGAAATGGGAAGTGACCGCAGAGGAGTACATATTGACTTTATCCAGTAATTGTGAAAAGACTTTGTTTATCTTCCAGGTGGTGAGCCACACCTCTCCGGCACCTCTATAACAGTTTCACTATTTGTTCCAGAGACTTACTATAGAAGTAACTCATGCATTCAAATGCAGTGCTTACTCAGGCATCAGCAGGTGCTCTAGTGCAACTCAGTGTTTTTCTAGCTTTGTTTCTCATGAACAAACAGGAACACTCACAGTCAATGTTGTTCTGCAGTACGCGGATGCACTGCTCGTACAGAGTCATCATCCTGGGCAGGTAGGCGGTCTTTGATCCCGAGTAGACCGTCATCTTAGAGTTGAATCTCTTCCCTGTGAAGCCGGAATCCTCCTCATCGTTGCTGACAGGAACTGAGAGGAAAGAAGGGAGTGAGAGTCAGACAGTTTGACACAGCAGGGCAGCACGAACTCTTACAGATACAGTGACAAGAAGGAAAAAACAAGAAGGACAAGATGAGAATTTGCACAAAAGCAAAAATTGACTTGTATGAACATCAACGTAACTGTTGGAGCTATATATATCTCTTTATATTATTTAATAGTTTAACATTTATTTTCTTTCTGTTTATAGTTTTTATTATTATTATCATTTATTTATATGTATTCTTAGTTAGCTTCATAAGTTAAAGTAGTTTCTATGCTTTTATTTTGAAGGCATGTTTTGGGCACTGGGTGATCAGAGCACCTGGTGTAATTGTATATATTGGAGACAGGTGGGTGGTGGGAGCCAGAGCACTAGTAGGCAAACGGTTTTTTACCAGGGTGTTTCAAGCCACACAGAGGAAAGCCATAGGAAAGGCTTAAGGAAAAGGGATATAGGAAACCTGTTCGTTGTGCTTTGTTATCGGAATAAACTGCACAAATGGAGAATCTTGTCTGGACCTGGATCATTGCCCTGCGTAAGATCTGCTAACTAGTGCCTCAGCGGCTGTATTATTTTAAGTTAATTATCTGTTTTAGTTCTATATGATTTTGGCTGCTACAGTAACAATTACGTAATTGACACCCAAATTCTAAGCGGTTGAGAAGCCTCCCCAACACCTCACCATATATAGAAAGCATGGGTTGCCAATTTCTAAGTGTATTTTAGCAAAACTGAGATTTTACCTAATGGGCTGTGGAGTAGTTTCAATGTGAAGCAACATCCAGAAAGTTTTGCGTTGTCCAAGAAGTTACTTTTAAAGAAAGTATTCCGTAAACAGTACAATTAGGCTGATATCTAAAATGTCTGATTTCTGTTTTGTTTAATTTGTAATTAATAAGCAATGCCTTGCGATCAACAAATTAAATAAAGTTTTAATTGAATATTCCGTGTCTGGGACTTCCTATGGTACTGCAACAGCCTTGGATATATTTATACATTATTTTCTCTTCCTTTACTTGCATATTTTCCACCAGTTGCCTTTATTTAATTGTTATAAATGATTAAGTTTCTTGTCTACAGTTCTATTTCATGGCTATTTTTGCTATATATTTATTTACATACTACAAACGTACTGTTATCGTTGTTATTTATACTACAAAACTATCACTTTATTCCTTTGTTTCACTTTATTTCCTATGTTTACTCTTGGGTTGGGATTAAGATTGTAAAAACTGAAAATGCATACCTTTCTATTTGTGAACATACTGTACATTTCTTAAATTAAGAAGAAACGCCATCAACCATATAATTGCCCTAAAAATCCACTGTCCCTTAAAGAATATGGGGTCTGTACTACGAAGCCGTTTTTTCTCTAAGCGGGCTGACTTCACGGAAAACTCTGGGTTTCCGGTCCTACGACGCTGGTTCACTTCTTAGTGGGCTAGATCTCCATGGTAACTTATGCTGAACGGCTAATCTGGGGCCTATACTACGAAGCAGGATTTTCTCGTTTAGCAAGCTAACTTCAGGGATTTCCGGTCCTACGAAGCTGGTTCACTTTTTAGCGGGCTAGATAACTTATGCTGAGCGGCTAGCCTGCTCCGGAGCAGGATAGGTTCCAGGATAAGAGATCAACTCAGTGAAAGCACCGCCTGCTGACCAATCAGAGCTCAGTGTGCGGAGTTTAAAGCGATCAAGTCATATTACAGGAGAAAGGAAATACAGATTAAACTGCCGTTGCAGGAAAGACGGCCGGTCAAAATCACCGACTGTGTGAACGTGAAAATTAATAGAATATCACCTCCCATCTTCAGAGCAATCTGACTATTATAACATTAGCGTTAAGAAAGCTTACTTAAATATCTGCCACAACATAAGTAACCGGAGCAAAGTAACATGACGTACAGTCCGCGGCACTGTGAGTGCAGACGTTGATGTGTCCAATTACTATTCATATCACATCATAATGTATCATATTTCCTTATCTGAGTCAGCTTCTTGAGCCGTATCTGGCCGTGCAACACTCACAGTGTCACATACTGTATGCAGAAGTATTATTTTAAGCAACACACCTTGCAGGTGCAGCTATGTGGCTTTTATCCTGGATAAAGTGTTTAAGTCATGGATGTTTAAAGTTTAACGTCTTCATATTTGTCTAATATTATAGTTGACTTTTCATTCAGGAAGTATGACGCTGTGCTGTCAGTACGCGTAGTCCATGTTTGTGATTGGTCGAATGCTCCAAATACCACCCCTTTCATGTGAACGTGCACCTAACTAGATAGGGCGAAGCTGGCTTAAGTTAACGAGTTGATAACCGGCGTCGTAGGACAGTTTAGCGAGAGCGCGTTTGTTTTGGATTAGGTAAACCGGGTAACTCAAACATATCCAGGTTATGTTGAACCGGCTTCGTAGTACAGGCCTCGGATTTCTTGTTTACATGAAATTTAAGAAAGCTAGTTTAGGAGAAAGGGCACATTGTAACCCTGTTCCTTCCATAGAAGGTCACAATAAAGCATTGCCAGCATAAAAGAAAAAGAGGAAACTGTGGTAGAAATGTATGACCAAGTTTAAAAATAGATAATATGAGGATTAAGATTGACAAACTGAGCTCGTAAGGCTATGGAATGATGGTCCCCTTAATGGTTACGAAGAATGATGCTTCAAATAGCAGACACAAAGCTTTGAGGAGCGGGCGTTACCTTTCCGTCTCTGAGGCGACAGCGGAGTGACGTCGAGGGAGGGCAGAGGTCTGTAGTTGGGCTGGATGGCTGGCAGAGGGATCTCAGGGAGAGACGCAGGGATCTCAACCGCCTGCAAACAAAAACAGATCAACATCAACAAGCAGGATCAGAAAACAACTTTTCAAAATAAAGCTTTCATATACAGTGGATCATAAATAAAAGCGAACGGAAATTAAGTTGGCAGAAAAAAAAGCAGTGATAGGACGTATTTGGGGAAATATGCTTTTACAATAATCATTTTATATTAAAGTGTAACATTTTGGAGGAAAATGTGATTATTCTCTGAGAATCTAAAATCACAAATCTACAAGAATAAAACTTGGAAAGAAGAAACACATGGCTTAACTTTGCAATACATGATGAAGACACACAGGAAGTGATGCGGTGCCACAGAAAGAAATGTGGCGATATCCTTCTTCTTTCCCGTTCCTAATGCACTAAAGTTTTTTTTCTCAAGATTTATTTTTCCAACTTTTATCTCATGGATTCTCGATGTATTTTTTAAACCAACAATGATCCTTATATGTTTTTGTATATCCAAAAATCCTTCACAGTGAGATAAACCAACGCTGCTACAAAAACAAACAGCATTGATGATGAGCTTAGTGATTAATAAAGTATTTTCAACACAACATGGACTCTTCAGATCATCTGCATCAAAACATGGAGAGTTTTCATTTAAAACTGGAGCAATTTGTCGACTAAACCGAATAGTCAGTTGACAGAAAAACCTATCAACAACTATTTGAATGACAGTTAATCCTTTAAACAAACTTTCTCAAGTTGATGGTGGCTCCAATGTAAATATGTGATGCTTATCTGTGGGCATACATCATAATAAGCTGATTATTTATTGTTAAGGAATGTTGTTCAAATATTACATCACATTACATCACCTTGGGCTGCAGGAAGTTATAACAACATTCTGACAATTTATAGACTAAGGTAAATCCATGAATTGAACAAATAAACAGCAAAATAAATCAATGTTAAAAGAAATTATTGGTTGCATCCCTAATATTCGTAAACAAATATATCTTTAGTCTCTGCCGCTGTTCTTACCCTCTTGCGTTTTTCCGTTGAAGCCGAGCTGGAGCCTGAGTGTTGCCTCTTGCTGCTCTGCGTGCCGTTAGCTTTGCTCCCTTTGGATGAAGAGGTGGGGGTGGGGGGAGGGGGAGGGGAGTGTGAGCGATGGGAGGACGACGTGGAGGAAGAGTGGGATGGTCGACTGTGTGAGGAGGAGGAGGATGAAGGCTTCTTCTTCTTCTTAACGGGCGTCGGGGCGTCATATGTGAGGAAAGACTCAAAGGACATGGTGGGAGTCTCAAAGTCATCGTCCTCCTGTTTGGGCGGAGTTTCCCTCGGCGCCCGCGGTTGCCCTGGAAACACAAGTGGAAAAGTTAGGGGATGCGGAATGGGATGGGAAATCAGTAATTTTAAATCCTGACATTTCTGCTTACTGAATAAATTATTTAAATCAACGCAAATTTAACATCAATTCCTACCAAGGTTAATTTTGCAAACCTAAACAGACCAAATATTTTACTTCAAGTACAATACAATTAGACTACAATTTCTTAATGAAATGATTAAATGTTCAGTCATTAGTTTACAAAAAAGCTAATAAGTTTAAAGGGGAGCTATTATGATCATTTTCAGGTTCATATATGTATTTTGTGCCTCCACGCTTTAATGTTCAAAAAGGTCAGCTTTTGTGATTGGTCAACCGGTAAGAGATGTCCTGCCCTTTAGCCAATCACGTACAACGTGTTGAAGCGCTAGCCAATACAAGCGAGGGTGTCAAATAGTGATCTTACTATGTTACGGAAGTAAACAAAGGAGACCAATGAATGGAGGCATAAAAAAAAGTATAATAATCAGACAATTGTGTCATGTATGATAAGAGCACATGACACAATTGTCCGATTATATATTATATAGCAGCTATATAAATGAAGTGTATTATGATATAACATTTTGAGTCAATGAATAGCAGAAAATGTGAACATTTAAGAAGCTGTTCCCTCGGCTCAGTGATGGGAATTCCGGCTCTTTTTAGTGAGCCGGATCATTTGGCTCGGCTCACCAAGAAGAGCCGGCTCTTTCGGCTCCCAAACGGCTCTTCATTTTACCACACATATTTTTTATAATTCAGTCAAATGTAGCCCTGTTTTGACTAATGATTTATATACACATATATCCCTTAAATTATTCAATACATCCTTTGTACTGAAGTATTCAAAAGTAAAAATTACATCTTTAATATAAATGATTTGCTGTGGCCACATGTTTTCATTGCATTGACAGACCCTTGTAACTCTCTGATACCACCCCATGAATGCACTGACTTGTAGACCCACGCTACACAAAGCAGATAGCAACACCTATACACACTCAGGCATAGACATTTAAAAAGAGGACAGCTACTGTATCGACATTAACAAAACAGCAGGGCTCTATTTCAGTATTAACAACACAAAAAGACAGCAACAGCTGACATCAAATCTTTTCTGAGCCTAAAGATAATCATAAATAAATAACAGTGAAAATAAATATATTGCAATGCTCAAAACAGCAGCATCCAACTGTCTCTAATCCTTGGATTACATGGCACTGCATGCATGCACGGAGCACCCGCAGCGCGGAGATCATCATATCCCTTTGAGCCGGCTGTACCCACTGCCAAAAAAGCGGGTTGACTCCAGAGCCGTCTGAATATTTCAAGCAATCCCCCCCTCCATCTCCCCCTTTCAACTCTTCATCTGTAATAAAGTTACTCTGGCCCAAAAGTTACCTTTGACAAAAGAAGCTGGAACCTGTAAATGTTTAACAATTTGTAATTATTTTAGCCGTACCTTAACACACACATCAATAAATTAGAAGAGGGTTACTTCCTGTCGGTAGTCCCTTAACAAACAGATTGTATCTCAACTAGACGTGCAGGATGTTGCACATTTTGTGGATGATGAAACAGAAACAAAGTGCAGAGTTACACATCTTATCATCTGATAAAAAAGTATCATTATCGAATATAACAATTAAAGGTTTATGAAATGCAACTGCATTGTAAGCTTTGTGTAAACAATTCCCGCTCTGGAACAACAAAACAAGAGAAACGGTCCAGCGACTGTATCTAACTCATCTCTGTTTCCAGGCTTTTCGTTATATTGCAGAAGGTGCTTTGAACTAAACCTTTTGATGAGGACGGGATTTGAACCCTTGCATGCAGAGCACAGTGGATTAGCAGTCCATCACCTTAACCACTCAGCCACCTCGACATCTGTTTTCCCATCATGTACTTGCGTAATGTCAATGTATAAATACTGCATAATAAATGAATGTGTTATGTTGTTATCTTTAAGGAGCTATCTTGAACAAACTCCCAGAAAACAGCAGATCCACTGCATCTGAATACATTTAAATCAAGGTTTATGACTTCTCTGTTTGAAAATGTTTTTTGTATTTGAATGTAATTTTTTGGGTTTCTTTCTTTTGCACCATTTGTTTTTCATAAAGCACTTTGAATTGCCTTTATGCTTATACTTCTATATATCAGGTTGTATGCAGGAATCCTGAAGTCAAATGTAAAACCTTTTAAAGACCTTTTTTAAGACCCTTTCCATACATTTTAAGACGTCATCGCCACTTGGAGTTCTAACCGGTCACATTGGCGACACTTTACCTCACATTGACTATATACATTATGGATTGTCCTTCCTCCTTATCTTCCAACCATTTGGACGCAGACTTGCATTTCCCCATAACAATATTTAACAACCGGCGTAAACGGGCCTTCACGCGCTATCAAGCAGTGAGCGTGTGATGTTCTGTTCAGATGACGTCAAATCCAACGGGATGCCATAAATAAACTAGACAGAATCACACTACACACCTACGCAATGATTACATTCAGGCAGACTGTAGAATACAAGCTCTTTGGACAATTTATATACTTATTGAAAACAAGCTACAAAATGTAAAACCTTGGAAAATGCTGTTTAATACTTATTAATAGCCTTAATTTATCAACTTTTAACACTTTTTAAGACCCTGCGGACACCCTGTATATCCAATCTATTCATGTAGGGGGAAAAAAGCATTTTCTATCACCGAGCTATCTTTGGTTTCACCATTAACCTCTTCTATCAAACACAACCTTCTCCATCAATCAGACTCACCCTCATCTCCTCCCTTCTTCTTC
The DNA here is from genome assembly GCF_949606895.1 of Notothenia rossii. Taxonomy (NCBI): domain Eukaryota; kingdom Metazoa; phylum Chordata; class Actinopteri; order Perciformes; family Nototheniidae; genus Notothenia; species Notothenia rossii. The sequence continues at coordinate 25,314,510 of NC_136908.1, forward strand.
TCCTCCCTCTTGCCCTCCTGTGTGGTGGACTTTCTGCTGTGCTTTGCAGACTTCTGTACCGGACTCTGCTGTCGCTCTCTGTCGGCGCTGCGTTTCCTCCCTTCATCGGCATCGGCTTCTCCTTCTCCTCCTCGATCACTACTCATCTCTGCATGGCGTTGCCGCCGCTCCTCGTCTCGGTCCCTGTTTCTGTCGCTGTGGGAACCGTGGTGGTGATTTTTGATTGGTTCTTTGTTTGGTTTGACGTAGCGGACATCTTTTCGGGGAGGAGGAGGACTCGGACTCGGCTCATGCTCGGGCTCAGGTTCATGCTCGGGGCTCTCACACTCGTCTGACTGGTAGCCTCCCCGCCGTGGAGGGGTATACTGCTCCTGGTGGGGGGGAGAGGGCGAGTAGTTTGTGTGATAGCCTCTCTCTTCTTCTTCTGCCTCCTCCTCCTCCTCCTCTTCTTCTTCTTCTTCCATGAAGGAGGGCTCTTCCTCCGGGGAGGGCTCCCGGGTGCGTCTGTGGCCTCCTGCTGCCTCCGGGCCTTCAGAGTTATTGTGTGAGCGTGGAGCCTCGTTGATGTGGCTGTTGGTGGGTCTGAGGTAAAAACATACACAGGGGATAAAAACATATATTAGTAATTTATTCTCCTTTAACCCCAGAGATTTATTAAGACTTGAACAATAAATCCCAACCTGGAATTTGAAAGAAATGCATGCCGGGCAGAGAGACAATTAACAGAATAGGAAAGCTTTAAAAAGTAACAACAAACAACACAAATTCCTTTTTTAAGTTTATTTTCCTTGTTGATTACCAAATTAATTGACATGCTTAGGCCTCTAATAGGTTTTAAAATGATCAGGAGTAAAACAATCTACTGATACACGAGACATTCTCACAATGCAGCCGTATGTTTTTATTTTTAAATCCAGCACACAATTTTCAACTCATTTAGATTTTCCAAAGTTTTTTATTTCCCCCAAATGTGATTTGATCCTTAACACTAACATTGTTTTATTTTTGGCATTGTGTACATTTTAAATAGTGTTGATTACCTTTTTTTAATATCTGTACAGCTCTACGCTTTAAATCCCAATACTACATATATTGAATTATCATATTACACTGTATTTAGCTTTTGGTATATTTATATTTGATGTAAAGCTTTTACAATAGTTCTATTAAAGACTTCTCCACTCCCTAATACCACTGTTTGTTTGTGCACTCTCAGGTATGCAGCACTCACCTGTCTGCAGACTGAGGAACCAGTTTCTTCCATTTGGCAACGAGACCTTTTGCCACCTCTCCAGCAAGTTGGTGTTTCCTAAAAGAATTCACAATCTTCCCCACTCCAGTTTCCTACAAGAGAAAGTAGAGGAAAGTCAAAACATGCACATAGATTTAATTATTTAACAACACAAGCAGTCAAATAAGTTAATAATACTTATATTTCCAGCTGTTATCATATCTTTGGCAACTTCAGCCGAGTGATCTGATTGGATTTCTATAAATTGCGCTTGAAAGAAAGTAGAAAGCTGACTAAGAAAATAATTGTTCTCTCAAAATAACTTTAAACAAAAGGTCAAATTCTTGCATAGTACAAATGCTGTATTATTGCATTTTAGACGGAGATGTCAGTGATTATAGACGCTTAGGAGCTCCTTCCCAAACGGATTATTTACTTTCCTGTCTGCAACACTGCAGCATCCTATTTTTGGTGGGTCTTTTTTAGTTTAGAAATCAGGAGGCTCCTTACCACCAGTATGTCCACTGTCATGGGAAGTTCCCCCAGTCTTTTCAAAGTCTTCAGCAGCTGAAAAACAAGAAAGGATTTCAGTGGACACATTTAAAATACCAGAGCAGAGGTCCACACATTGTGAGTAATACCAGCAGTGCCATTACATTTGTATTATTAAAGATAATAAATGTATTCTTCATTTATATTTTTTACAAAGAGTAAAGGTTAAGGTTTTTAAGCTTTAATTGTTGTTTATTGACATTGTTTTTCCATCCTTGGTGTTTATCTTGTTATATTGACTTATATTAATAGATTTTTAACATTTTGTCTTGTTAATGGTCATTATAAGCCTTGCATATTTTGTGTGTGAAGCACTTTGGGATGCACATACTACTGTACCACTGTATATGTTGCATGAAAGGGGATATATAAATACATAAAGTTGAGTTAATTTACAATACCTATATTCTCTGAGCACCGGTAGTTGTAAAAGAACCATTAAAAACATGTTGCTGATTATTAGGGGTTGAAAATATGACAGTATATTGTGATATAAATACCAATTAATATCTTTGGGTGTATGTTATCAATGATAAATCACTAAGAAGGACTGCTTAATGACAATACAATATGTTTATAGGATGTTTGCATTAATGTCATGACATTCTTACATTTCTAAGGTTCATTAACTGGTTTATCCAAAAACAGACTGTCCCTATTTATCCATAAACACATTTTTAACAGCTAGGCGTGAAACTTTACAACCCCATCTGAAGGTCTTCCTCAGTGGATGGAGTTGGCTCAGTTGTCATGGACGACCACCTGTTATCAAACTGTTATTAAACTTCAATGGTAAGGGTCACATGGCAACAACTGAGCTATCTCCATGACAATAAAGCAAACTCCATCTGCTGCCAAATTAATGTGGATGAAAGCAACGAGAAGAGATTATTTTAACTTCAAACTTTCTCAATACATTTTCAGAAAACCTACTTAAAATATAAAACTAAATTAATATGTTCATTTTTTTTGTTAAACCTAATGTTACATTTGTATATGCTTGTTTTGCTATGTTAAGATCATATAAATTAAATAAAAAATCTACCCCCACCAAATGATATTGATATTTTGAAACACATTTGGCATTTCAATGTCTCGTCACGGCTAAATACGTGTATATATGTACAGTAAAAAGTTATTGTACATAGGTAACTTGCTTAGTTTTGTAAACAAGTTTAATAATAATGTTTTTTTGGCAGAATATATTTGTCTATCTTTATTTGGTTTGGCTGTTGTAACTGACATGTTCCAATTGAATATAGCTATTTTATATCATACATAATAAGTGAATATAAGGTTCAGACTGATAAAACAATACATTTTAAGACCTTGGACTCTGAGAAAGTGTAATGGAGATCTTTCAATATTTTCTGAAATGTAATAGAAAAAACGATTCATTAACAAATGAATGGGCAGATTAATGAAGAATTCAAGTAATAGTGATTTGCAGCCCAAATGCACATATGTATAGGCTACATGGCATGCACATCAAAACCAGTTGTTCACGATTTAATTGCAAACTCTCTTTAGTGTGACTTAAGTAAAACTAAAACACTCAGGTGTGGAATCCCTTTACTCTCATTATGTGCTTTAAAAAGAATCCGACCTAAAGAAACTACACCTGCTTTTTACCCGGAGGTTTGAGATCTCTTCCTGCCTGTAAGTGGCAGTGAAGTAAGAAACCTCAGTGTCTGACTGAACAGTAGCATGTAGCAGCCTGTATCATCATGGAGACTTTATAACGTGGCCTAACGGGTCCGGGCTGTAGTCAAATCACTCAGCTGTGATTTCAACATTTTGAATAAATGAAATAATATGTTGCACAACACGGAGTATATCTTCTGTTTTCTAAATCTCACACACCATGACTGCTTTGTTTTGGGAGGTTACATTTGAGGATGATAGTAAACAAAGGGGTGCTCGGACATTGTTAATTTTCCTTTATCCGCTTTTAATTTTACACATTTTAAGAGTTCGGTCCCAGTGCTTTGATGTGCAGCTGTTGTATATCACGAACTAAAATGTATCAGCTCACATTACAGGCCTGGAGTCGGTGTCAGTACTTTCCGCACTAACGTTGGTTAGCTAGAAGGCTAACGGCTACTATGGCCCCGAGTTTCTTCACAAGATAAATTACGTTGTGTCTGATGTTATTATTTTAATAACACATCAATTGTCTATGAACGGTATTTAACTGAGATGACAAGTGTTATTAGTAGCTAAAATGTAATCTTAAAGAAGTGAATTTTTACAAGTTAAAACCCCTTAATTGTCGTGACGTTTCACATGATGCCTTCACAGACTGTTGGAAATACTGCTATTCTATTCTAGTGTCAACTTTTGATTATCTAATTAGATCTATTCAGCTAAGTGTCGTTTTGACAGTTATCCTTACCGTGCATTAAGTATGCAAACATATCAGGAGTTACATCCAAATATACATATGTATGTTCAATTAGATCAAGATTGAACTAAGACTTAGTTTTAAGTTAAATGTATGTTACTTCTGCAACACCAAGACACTAAGTGTCTTTTTTTTTAAAGGAAAGGAATATATATAAAGACCTCCAATCACATGTTTATTTTATTGGTGAAAGATATACTGATGTACACTCATTGTCTTAGTTTCAAGCCAATTAAAATAACAACAAAGTCCTTTCTTCATTTTTTTTTAAATCTGAAATTCATGTATATCTTTTCAAGTAATTGTTTTGACTGTTTGTTTTTTCAATCAGAAACATTCTACAGATCTTTAATAACAACACACATGTATACATTATAAATCTGATAAAGCATTTGTAATACATAGCGTATAATTATTTACCTAAGTCATTTGTGAGGGTTATATTCGGACAAGACTATCAAGTACCATATGTATTTATAAAGGATAGGGGATGTGCAAATCCTAGGTTTTTAATAAACTATTTATTTATTTTAGTGCAAAAATAAGTCAGTTTATTATCAGATAGGGAGCTGATATTAGCCTATATATTTTTCTCTTTACCTGAAGTAACCTGAGACAAGTGTAAACTAATAATTAATGTTGTTTTATTACTTTATGTGAATTTTGATGCTTATACTTGAACCATCATGTTTATCATTACTTCAGTTGATTTTTACTTTCTACTATCTAACTACTTAAATTATAAATAAATCAAGTATTACAGAAAACGACAGTACTATGGAAATAGTATTAGCAGTTCCAACCCAAAAGGTGTTGCATTCTCTTTTACGGAAAAGATCTTCAGAAGACGGAGCACGAAGGCGGCCCTCAAACGCAGCATTTAAAAAACGGTTGCGACTTTCGGAGAGCTACCGTGAGGCTCAGATTTAGGGAACCGGGACAAAGTGTTTCATTTAGGGACGCATTCGGTGCTAAACACACCATGTATCCGTCTAAAGGTTACCTTTCGAGGCTCCGGGTTCTCCAGGAGCCGGGACTGAAGTCTATCCACTGTTTCCAGCAGGTCCTCCGCCATGTTTACTGCTGGTACCCTGTCGCCCGGAAACTACTTCATCTGAATGGGGAAAAAAACGGATCGGTTCCGCTAGTTCAGTGACAGCTACTAAGCTCAACAGACGTATAACAATTACAATATATATTTTTTTTACTAAAATATTATTAATAAATACATTTACACTATACGAGTAAAGAAAAATTCGGTGAAAAAACTAATGTTTATAAATTATTGATAAAAGTCGGAAGTACGTCACGGCACAGCTGACGCAGGACGCAGTGACACCTGTTGGTTTGACGTCAGTGAAAACGCTGAATCAGCATGTAGTGTAATTTACTGTGTATCCTGTAACCACAGACTCTGTAAAAGAGCCTGTAACATCATATATTCTTTCAGATAACTATTACTGTTGACCTCATAGCAGTATGGAGTAGTAGTATAAAGTAGCATAACATGGACATACATATTACTTTGAGTTATAAATTATAATTCCCTCAAAATATAATATAATACAGTACTCCAGTAAAAGTACTTCATTACATTCCATCACTGATTTGTAGAATTACTTTTTTTCAAAAATTATATATTATAGACTCCAATCCAAGCATAGTGTAAAGGAAATATAATTATTATAAATATAACTACAACAAAGTTCATTTACTTGTACAGTATAGCAAGTATTTGAAATTAATACATTCTTTTAATGCGTCAATAAAAAAATCCAATAATGCGAAATATATAACATAACTAGGGGTGCAACAAGCATTGCACTCATAAAGTACCAAAGATACATCGCAAGTAAAGATGATTCAAAAGCAAGAAAATAATGGGTGCCAAAGTTCTTTGTATAACTGAGGTTATAGTTTCATATTATTATCAATTATATATATCTTTAAATCTTTAATGAATACATAACTAATGTTGTAGCTCCCTTAATCTGAAGCCAATGTAAAGTACTGTCTAGATAAATTGTAAAGTACTGCATCATTCAAGCATGCTATATCTAGTTAAAGTAGGAAATAAATATAGTGGAGGAAAAGGTGTATTTCCCTCTGAGATTAAATGAAGCAGAAGTATAAAGTATAGCAACAAATGCCCACTTAAAAGACAAGGCCTTCTTTTACATTACATACTCTAAGTAAACATGTTTGGAATTATTTTATATCACTTAAATTAACTTTTGAATTCAGGCACTTTTTCCTCTAACATAGTATTTTTTACACTGTTCTATTTTAATCAAGCAAAGGGTCTGAATACCTTCACCAATGTAAATAGCTTTAGTAACTATAATTACAGTGACCCGTGTTCCACTTTAAATACTAGCTATATTAGATAACGTGTTTTAAACCTTAAAAGCAGATTATCTGTAAAGTTCCCCCCTTTTTTCAAAAGAACACAGAAACACAACCAAATCTAAATCCTGAAACCACAAAGGCTATGAAGGGGTGAGGCGGGGTTGGCTGAGAGGAGGGACGGCCTCCAATGGGATATTTTTGGAGGGGAGGGCGACAAGGAGTGCCTGTATTTGGATGTGGAGGTGGGAACTGAAAGAAGAGAGCTCGGGGAGGCTTGGATGGTTTTACAGGTCCAGGGCAGGGGGGCCTTCAATCCTACGTCACATCTTTGGATAGGATCCTGATTTCCTTCTGATACTGACACACACACACAGCACCCAGACAGAGAACGGTCAGAAAGAGGAACCTGTTAGAGAACAACGAAGAAAAAAGAAATAACGTAAAAGAAAGCTGGAAGAAGAGAAGCAGAGAAAGCAAAAGGAAGGGAAGAAACGTAAGAACCAGGAAGGAGAAAGAGGTACAAAAAAATACATTTACATTACAGCTTGTTGAGCCAAAATTTTGCATCATAAAATATCAGCTTTCCCTTGAAGTTAATCAAAAATAAAAGCTTGGTTGACATTGGACAATTTCATTGCATTGAAATCACCTTTTAAGTAAATGTTCTAAAGTGCTTAATTGAAATGTTGAGGTACTTGTACTTTACTTTACTTCATACTTCTTCTCCACTACATTTTAAAGGCAAGTATTGCAGTTTTTACTCCTCCTTACCTAACATCTTTAGTCCTTTAGGATCATTTTTAACCATCCAACCAATTGTTAATATGTTCTGCATCATTGACATACAAATGGTGTTTCATAGTACGCTTCACAAGTAATATCTAATTCATATATGACATTATTTATAACACTCTGAAAGGGAGGTATTTTACTTTAAGCTTAAAGTACACTTTAAGCTTAAGTACACTGCTAGTAATACCTTTTTACTTTTTCTTCAGTCAAATCTTTAAATTGTATTTTTGTATGAGTATTTTTCCCAGTAAACAGTGGTAGTGCTTCATTTTTGTTTGTGAAAAATATACCATATGACTTAGTCTTCCAGCACTTAAAAAAACACACATTATATAAAAGAACACATATGGAATGATGCGTGTAAATTATTCTGACATTTATATTTAACTGCTCAATGGAAACAATGTGAAGTAGTTGCCAGTTGCCGTGTGGATTCTGCTACATGGGGGTGTCAATCCTTGGCTGCAAAATGCACACACACACAAGTAAATGTTGAGTGTGTCAGCGCCTATAAATACTCTCATGAGATAGGCAAGGAATTCAGCTGCAGTTCTGAGCGTTAGAAGTGGAGAGGCATGCAGGGTGGTGTGTGTATGTACAAAATAACAGAACCACTATAATACACAACGCTGTTGGTAATACCAATTCGATAAAGATCGTATTATTCAACCTGTCTGTTGTGTTGATTCAGTTTAACGGTCATTTTGAAGGACCTATTGAAAAAGCAAATAAGTTGGCTTCAACTCTACTTTTTAGTGTCTATTAGCTAATTGTTTTGATTTTACAGCAACTTGGTTTACTCTCATCTTTTTTCGGATTGCATATACAACGTAGCTTTTCTTAGGGAAAGAGCTCTCAAAATCCACGTTACACTATCTGCCCATAACCTTGTAGCATTTAGCGGGTAAAGACTCAGTGCTAAAACCCAGCAAATAGTTAGCATTTTAGCACAGTGTCTTTGAATGTTGGTTAGATGCCTGAAGATAAATCTTTGGTTGGCACAGGATTAAGAGATTTTAACCTTTTATTCCAGATCTTTAAAGACGTCAGTAAATACCAGAGTTTAGTATTGGTTACGTTTAAAACATTTTGTGTAGTTTGTTTCTAGCAACATGAGCTTTTTACTTCTGGGCCCAGGAGTTCAAAACTTTTAATCTCAATCAGATCCGATCCGATTTTGAAATCCCATTTTTTGTGATCCAGGATCAGACAAATCGGCCAGATTTTGTCCCTGGAGTTCAAAGCAATTCAGGATAGGATTAGCCTGATCCAGATTACGATTTTTCAAGATGACTTGATCCTGAATATCAGTGCTTTAATCCTACCGATCGCCATCTAGTGGACATGAAAAATAATACAAGGAAGACAAGAGACCACATTGCAGAGACATCTATAATGTTTAATTATATTCTTTTATTTGAAAGGTGATGACAGATGATGGACTTTTTTTTTGTTGAAGATATTTTTACTTTAATCTAAATTACATTTGTGATTGACAATCTTTGCTGTGATACTTTTATGAGCATAAAAATGTATGTCATCAACTATTGGTTGAAAACTAAATAGGCCACCACAAACGTGAGCAAAAATGGAAAAAATAAAATGTATTTCCCATGAAGGCTGAAAATTGTGTATTATTTCAGTCAACAAACTTTGCCATCTTATTTAAATTGAAACATATTTTTAAATAAATGGTACAGTACATTTTGCTCTGGTAATCCACTGGAAATCCACCCCTTTGGTGGGATCAGGATAATCCAGTTTTTTGGGATCAAACTGATCCCAATCCTGTGTTGTCGGTTTGAACTACCCATTATGAAGATTTGATCCAGATTAAAGCTTGGATTGGATTTCCTGATCTGATCGGATATGAAAGTGATCCTAATCCGGTTTTTTGGTTTTGAACTCCCCAAAATCCAAATCTGATCGGATCTGATTTGTTTTGAACTCCTGGGCCCTAGGCCCTGGTGATTGTATGTAAGGAAATATTGGTGTTCATTGGTGAAGAATCATGTACTATATCATTGCAATAATACCAAATCCAATATAGAAATACCATTGGATTTTTGATGCGCGTGATGCTACTTTCCAGTTTGGCCTACAAAAGTATGTCAACAGTGCAGCGCTCAGGATTTGGTAGAGACAGAAAACAGAACAAAGGAGTGAATATTGAACTCATCAGCGGGATGACTCGAACGCTAAGATTAAAAAAACAATCACCCCCCTCTGTAGTAATTACAAATGTATCTGCAGTAACAATACCAAATCTCAGTTTGCCAGTTAACCCGTTTTTTTCCTACGCATTAAACAGCCAATATTTTAATTTTTTTAATTTAATCGTTTATTTGGCAGGGACAATGCACAGTAATGAACACTTAAAACATTAAAATGTATCAAGCGTAACAGTGCCAGATTTAGCTTTGAGCTCATTTCCATCCGCAGTCCCTCACATAAAACATTTAAGAAAATTACATTTTACAAACATAGCAAAAACAAAATACATGATATGCAAAAGAGAGCAAGAGCAGCATACACAAGTATTTATGAATTCCGTTAACTGGGGAGGTTCAATACTGTCACATGACTTGTTCAAATCAAAACATGAGTTCACTGGATTGCAATCAGAGTAGGTTAAGGGTGTACATGAATGTTTATCAGAAACCAGAGGCTGCAAACTGAGGCTGATGTTTCCGCAGCACGTGTTATGATAAAGCCTCTTATGATGGCAGTCATTCAAACCGAGCTCTATTTCTGTCTCGCTGGATGTTTGCATTTGATCATATCTTATACCTAAGCAAGTTGTTACCCACATTAGATTATGCATAGGCTTTTGCAACTTTGGGCTAATGTTTTTATGAATGATTTGGGAACTCCCATGAGTCTTAAATGGTCATTGAAAATCCCTTTAATACTTTAAAAACAGTATTGACAATCATCCAGCTGCCTGTCTGATATCTGATTTGATACTGACATCTATACCCTTTTTGAGTTCTCTTAAATATAATGTATGTTGTTAACAGGAAGACTAAAAAGAAGACTTTATTTCAAAAGTCTGTTTGCCAATAGTTACACAAAAACATCCTGTAAATTGTTTCTATTGTAGGGGAAATAGTGTTAGAGTTCTCAGTGTCTTTAGTAATAAATGAACCATGAAAAGATCAATCGTAAATTGTAACAAAAATAATAAAATATCTACATGTGCACATACATACAAGCACAAATAACAGGTACCATCATGCAAATAAAATAAATCAAGAACATGTAAATGAAAATGTGTGTATTCTTCACAGGGCTGTGTGCTAAATCTTACAGGCTCCTATATACAAATTGCACATTTTTCATGGCTGTCCTACTTAAAGGTGGGGTATGTAATTTATTTCAGATACACTTGTTGTTATATTCCATGGAATGCTCTTAACATCCCGATAGCAATGAATACATTAAATGCTTTGACAATAAATACATTTAAAAAAAGAGAGTCATCTGTGGAAGCCGTTGCGCTGTAAAAAGCCTGACCAATCATTTGCATATTTTCAAATTCTAGTGCACTCAAGCTGGTTTCTCCAAAATGACATACCCCACCTTTAAGTCACCACCAATTAAAACATGTTTCTATATTTAAGATAAGATCCATGCAAAATTACAAATGACAAATTAAGCAAATGTAATCAGTTCTCCTCGGTTGTTGTTTTTCAGGCAGATGCTGCCTGTTACAGTATTTGGTGGTGGATGTGGTGGTAGGGGGGGGGGAAGTGAGGTCTGGCTCCCAGTGTGTCACAAGTGGTCCGTTTGTCGGAAACGTCTCCAGGACCTTGATTTTACATTTCAGGGACAGAATGGTGCAGGCATAGTTGTATGTTATACTGCTCCTCAACATTAACTGATCAGCTGCAGTTACTATGTTCTCCCTAGATACAAATTTGACTTGGAATACACTTTGTTAGTGTCATGTTTCAGCCTTTACATTTTTAGCAGCAAAAAAAGTGATTTTACCCCTAACCTGTCAGATTTCAGAAAAAACGAAATCTATTAACATTCACAAGAAAGTTATAGAAAAGTCAAAACATGTAAACAATCTTGACAACACGTATAGAATAATCACCTCACGACCCCTCAGATAAATCTTGCCCGCCCCCTAGGTTGCAAACAATATGACTAAACTAAACAAAGTAGTTCCACCAGCTCCAACAGTAACAAGCTACTTTCACAAAAATGCATCAGTTGTGACAGTTTATTATAGCAAATATAAAAATATATATCAGTCACATTGGACATTTATCTGCAGAATGAATACTTTTACTTTTTATAATTGTAGTCGATTTTGCAAAAAATGCATCTGTACTCTTATTTAATTTTTTTCTGCAATATTGACTTATTTGGTAAAGTAAGAGAGAAGTATCTGTTGTGGAAAGGCAGAACATATGTGGGAACTGATAGGCTCTCAGACAGCAACTGTTTGAAGGGTGATTGCAACATCCACATGTAGCCTGTAGGATCTGTAACAGTGTGCACCTCCTCTTCATATGACACCGCCAACAGCTGCTGCATCCTGTACAATCCTATCTCTGTCCCCCGGTATGCCCATGTGTGGAGGCCAATACCCAGCGAGCCAATAGGTGCTATTTAAAAAGAGACGAGTACTTACAGAGCGAATGAGGAGGAGGGGTGGTAAGAGGGACGGAGAGAGTCATGCATATATTTGTGGTGAGGAGCACTGGATGTATCATCATTAGCATTGTCAGTGATAATTATATGGCCTCCAGATGAGGTTATTGAAGAGGTCACAAGACTGCTAAGAAATGGTCAAAGAAGGATAGAGACAAACGGCATTAGTTAAAAAATAAATCTGAACATTTTGGACAAAGGTGAATTATGTTATTTTAAGATAATACAAAAAAAACAACTGGAAAGCACATTAATGAACATAGAAAGTATGAGGATTGTAGACCTCCACCAAGATAAATTCCATACAAGTAGTACAAAATAATTATATAGTGACAAAGTGTTACGGATGAGCTACAAATTCTTCCTCCGCCCATGCTACATGATTTTGCCAAGTTCATGAAAATCATTCTCGCTGACAAACAGAAAAACAACCCAACAAATCAAATCGAAACAGGAGTCTATAAAAATGCTAATGGCTGCATGCTAACACCCTCATAATGAGGCAAAGCGCCGCGGGTATGTTTTCATTTTCACCATGCTAGTTTAGGGTCTAGCTAGCACATGCTAGCACTTTTAGTATCAAAAACAGCCACATAACTGAGGATGTGTATAAATGCAATGATTTGGTCATTCAACAAACTAAAAACTTGACCTCAGGATGAGCTAGTCTGAAAGTAAGAGGATGTCTGACCCAAGTTTCATGCAAATCCACCTAACATCTGTTGAGGTATTTTAGTCTGGACTAAAGTTGTGAACCAACTGACCAACCGAGACATACATTTGGTGTAAATGTACCAGTTAAAATCTAAAAATGCAACTAAAAGACAGGTTGCATAGCTCCAAAAAGTAAATGTTTCCGATAATATTGACTACAGCGGAAAGCCGAAAGGGCGTTGCTGCAGCAAAGAACAAAACATTTAAAGCAGCAATCCTGGCACACAGCTGAAGCCTAAAATAGGCTCTGGGGTTACTTTTAATTCCCACTCTGACACAGCACTGAGGGGATATCTGCTCTGAGGCTCAGGTGAACAAAAACAAACTGTGAGCCAGAGACAAAGATCTCCTGCAGACGTTTCGACGTCCAGCTCACTATAAAGGCAGTCAACACAGCAGTAATATAGCCAGAACGCTGACTTTAGGACTCCTCTTGACTTCAGTGGCTGCCAAGATGGCTTATGGTTTTATCTGAATGCTGAAAAGTACTTATAACATTTCCCCACAATTGTCATTTATAACTGCTACGCAAAAGTCACTCCCTGCTGTGGTAGCTTAAGACCTGGGTTATACAGGATGTTGTTTCCAAAGCTTTGTAAGCAACTAGTTGTTGTAGTTCAACCTTTTTTGCAAAACAAAAACAATCAAAAGAGGTTAATTGGTCCTGTAAACTATTAAATGTAATGCTTCCTAATACATGTTGCAAACTGGCAAAATAGGAAGTTAAATACAAAATGTCCATTTCTTTTTTAGAAAATGTTGCACTCTCAGCCTGCAGCAGATACAAAACCGAACCAACCAAACACATAATTGCAAGAACACCACAACAATTGGGGTTGGTACATCTCCCTTAGCTGCATCCAAGAAATTCGATGCTCACCATTTCACTATTTGTTTATGTCAGACCCTCTACTCTGCATACTGTATATCAGCACTACATGTGATCCCTTCTCTCTCAATGACCGCCTCCTCTTTCTACACTAAACTGCTGCAGTTTGCACACGTGGCTCGTTATGATCATGAATAAGGTTTCCAAGGTGCATTAAATGCTAGACGTTGGCTGTAAACCACAAAAACCTGACCGTGAGCTTCTCTCTGCACACTCGCACCTGTCATTCACTCTGCTGCTGGCCCATAGAAACAGAGTTTAGGGGGTCCCGTTTGATTTAAGGTGTCAGTCTGAGTGTTGTTGTGTTGTGTTCAGAGATTAGCAGAGAAATGTGCATCTGTTTGAGGGTTTGTTTTGTTCCACAGCGACCTTGAAACTTTGAATCAAAGCCTGGAAACATTGCTGAGCGTGCTTCACTTGTTTATCAAGAACTCACTTTTTCTCTGTATATTAAGATATAAAGACACAGAGTAAAGGGGTTTAAAGTGGTTCTTCTTTTTTTAAGTAACCGTGTAAATCAAGTAGAATAAAGATACATAAATCACATAAAGATACATAGATATCATAAACTCAAGACATAACTGATTAACATTATTAAGGTTTAAAAAAATGTTTGTCCTTTTGACACAGGAAAATCTAATTCCAGACCATTCTACTAATCCTATACTGTGAACATCGTGTTCTTTTATCATCGTGAAAGTTAATCAATACAGTCTGTTAACATTTTGTCTCTGTTGAAAGATCAACAATAGCAGAATGTCAAGATAAGCTAAGATGAGCTAAACTCGAACAAGAACATCTCCAACATCTCTGAATATTGGGCAAATGTAAATTGATGGCTGAAAAAAACACATTAAAATATAAAAATATCTTTGTTGTTTGTGATAATAGGATTCTTGTACATCAAAAACAAACACTTTGTACAATCATTTGTGTCACGGCCCTGTGACTCTGATTTAATCCATTAATTAGTGGGTTGTTTTCATGGCCCATGCTTTACCCTTCCGCCAAGTTTCATAAAAATAGCTCCAGTATGGCACACATCTGGATGAAAAAGAGACCCGAGGGTTTTAGAACTTGCGTCTTAAAATTAAGTATGTTATTTTTTTATTTTCTTCCAGGTGCTGTGTGCTGTGTTTAAGTGAAACCAACAACACAATCCCAAACCAGTCTAACCAATATCATCATCAGCTGCAACCTCAAGCTCAAACACTTACCTGAGGGTTAAGAAACATTACAAAGTACATTTGGTTTAACATCTGGTCTCTTAGAGAACCAGTGTCAGAAATCTTTACTGAAGAAAACCAGAAGTAAACTCATGCCATCACCTTCAAAGAACAGCCAAACGATGGCTCCCAAGAAGAAGGCCCCCCGTCAGAAGAAGCCTGCCGTGGAAGCCATCTCCCCGGTTGCCATTGAGACCCCCCCGACCCAGCTGAAGGTGGAGAACCGTGGTGACGGTGTGGTGGTGTTGGAGAGCCATGTGAAGAAGATCGAGCAGATGGCGGCACTGGACATCGCTCAGCTGAACAGCCTCAACCTGCCGTTGCCGCTGCCCGTCATCAAGCCCGGGGAGAGGGGCCTGGGCCTGGGCAGCGAGCTGACCCGGCCCCTGCACGGGAACGCCCTGCTGGAGGAGCTCAGCAAGATGCGCCAGGAGAAGTACGTTCTGATACTTACTGTATTGTAATTGTATCATATGATGAGTGATGCTGTACAATTCTGACACGATACACTTCAAATATAATATAATATAATTACAGTAAATTGCAGTACAATTGTAATGCAGTCTAATTACAATGCAATTTCAATGATAGAGTTTCCATACAGTACAATTTCCATACATTACAATAGAGTGGTTCTGTAAGGGCTCCCTCAACTAAAAGCATTGGGACATTTACATTTTGGAATATTGCAGAAACTAAGATCTGTGGCAAACACATGTTTAAGATAAAAGCTAGTTTTTTTCAGCAGCATTTCCACATATTATCACCACTTCTATAATATCGAAGTGTAAATGCAATTGCTAGAAGTAAAAAGAAAACATGATGCTGAAAAGGAACTGCATGATAGTCGCATGACTTACATCAACACCGCTAAGGCTAAGCTAAGAGTGGCTAATGTTCTGCGTGATGACGTTTTGTAGACTAATTTAGACACCATTTTTAAGATACGTAAAAGCTTCAGACGTTTTCCAGTCGGATATTCACTGCCGACGATCGAATCATATTTCTTTGCAACAATATTCACATAATACAGTACAATTACAATCAAATTCACCTACGATAACATACATTATTGATACAATACAATTTAGTTATGGCATAATTAACAATACAATATAACATTCATACACTACTGTATTGCCACTAATTATGTGGTTTTACATTATAATTTGCCTTTTTTCCTATTTCAGTATATTATAACATTGCGTGTGTGTCCTCCACCCTCCTCAGGTTCCTGACTGACCTGGAGCTGGCCTCTAAGACAAAGGCCTTCGACGTCCACAAGCTGGTCATTTCCTCCGTCAGTCAGTTCTTCAGAGAGACTCTGGCCAAAGACCCTAGCATGAAGCGCCTGGAGCTCCCCTCCCTCTCACCTCTCGGTATATTTACCTATTCCATTTATCTAAAGCCAAGATTTCAAAATGCATATAGTTTAAACCTCCAGGACTTTATCTTAACTTGTAGTCAAGATCCCAAACTTTCAAGATGACAAACAATTAATGGCATGGAAATTGGCATAAAATTGGAAATTAGTTGATTATCAGCAAATTATCACCAACTCTCATATTAAATAAAAATAGGCTATTTTTTTTTTTAAAGCAACATGCTCAGAATTATAAAGTTCCTGCTTGCCAATTCTAAGCATTTGTTTCTTTCTTGGAGTTATGAGAAAGTAAATTGAATAACAAAAGACAATGGATTTGAAGTTTTGTAGCTCTTATTCAGTTTGCTGACATTTTATAGACCAGACGATTAGTTAACTAAGAAAGACCGCCAGATAAAGAAATACATTGGTTGCAGGCCTGAAAAAGATTCACACAACAATTATGTGACTCATCTTTAGTATTACAAAACTTTACTGAGTAGTTGAGCAGTTAAAAAAATGTTTTCCTAACTTAGAAGCAGCTTGAAAGAATTATGTAAGGAAACAAGTTCAAATCATTTAGTTCCTCTTGTCCCAAGGAGGTTTTATTCCTACATCCTGAAAAATATTTGGTTTTAAGTCTGTCCGTTGTGTCTTCAGGCCTCGCCAACGTCATAACCTTCGCCTACCTGGGTCGTGTCCACATGTCCCTCTACACCATTGGTTGCACCGTCTCTGCCGCTGCCACCCTGCAGATCCCTCAGCTGCTGAAGATGTGCATGGACTTCCTCCTGGCCGAGCTTAACGTGCAGACCTGCGTCTACATCTGGAACATCGCCGCCGCCTACAGCCTGGTGCCGGTGTGCGAGGCCGCCCGCCGCTTCGTTCTGGAGAACTTTGTGCAGTTCGCAGACACACCGCTGTTCACTCAGCTGACCCTGGAGCAGATGGCTGCCTTCCTGCAGGACGACGCTCTCCTGCTGCCTTCAGAGGTCACCGCCTTCCAGGTCAGAGGTCAAATTTTGCTTTTGAAGATTAATGGACGGAAATCTTTAGCTGGAAATCAAGGTTGAAATAGCATACGCTATCAAGAAAAGCTTTTCATTCCTGACATCCTAATGAGGAGAAGGGCCAGGTCTTCTAGGAGGCAACCTCCAGTATTAACTCGGCCTTCCTGCTATTTTCATCCAAACCTAAAAACAGACCTGAGACCAGCTGCTCCGAGCATAACACAGACTCACGAAGCAGATTCAGTCCCCTTTATGTCGACTAGGAGCAGAAACCACCAAGTATAACTCACCGTACAGTATGCAAGAAGATCGCTCGTTTATTAATATACAACTCTGTTACAGCTCTAAATAGACAGACAGCTGAGAGAAGCACTGATCATAACTATTTATCATCTCAACTAAATGTTAGGACGATTAAAAATATTATTATCCTGCTTTAATATATATTATGAATTGTCCCTTTATTTCTTATATCTTATGAATAAGAAATACATTGGCATACGATTTGATTGGATTTTACATTGTGACAAATCAAACCTAAGCAGTCAAATGTTATCAGACAGGTCAGAACTATGACTGAAAGCCTCAATAAATAATATATCATTTTTGTTCCATCATTTAAACAAATATCACGCTTTTAACTTAGTTGTTCCCCTTGGCATTTTTAAGTTAATGAGATAAATTAAAACCTATTTTGAGCTTCACCTTATTATATTATTATTATTGTTATTATTATTGTTTAATTCATTATTATTTTAATAAAAATGTATAATCATTTAGTTTAACTACATTTTTGGTCTTGGCCCACATTCTATCATATACTATTTTTCCAAGGCAACATTTCCTATCCAACAATATTTATTGGTGTAGTCAGTTATTACATTTTATAGTTGATTTGAAACTTTGACTCTGTGTCAGATATTTGCAAATGGCAAATTTGCTTTCAAATTCGTGGTATTTTCCCCAAAAAACACAAGTGTGACTGTGTCTGTACTACGGTTTAAACATTTGAAAAAATCTTCATATTTAATTTTGTTGTTAAAAGTTGATTTATAAAGATGATTATCAAACAAAAGCCACAATACATATTAAATGTGAATGTTCCTCCCTCAGCTGGCCATGAGGTGGCTGGACTTCGACTCCTCTCGCCAGCCTCGCGCCGCAGAGCTTCTGTCTCACATCCGCTTCGAGACCATCCCGGCCAGCGAGCTGGTGAGTCAGGTCCAGCCGGTGCCCCGCATGATGATGGACCCTCACTGCCACCGCCTGCTGGTGGACGCCATGAACTACCACCTGCTGCCCTACCAGCAGAACACCCTGCAGTCCCGACGCACACAGGTCCGCGCCGGACAGCAGACCCTGCTCACCGTCGGTGGGCGCCCGTCACTCACCGAGAGAGCTCTCAGCCGCGAGGTCTGTGCTTTTAATTCGTTTTCTCTATGTATTCACCAACTAAATAAAACACAAGGACTCACTGACCTTTGACCTCTGTGTCCAGGTGATGTGGAGGGACCCTCGTGAAGGAGGAGCCTCCTGGCGTCACCTGAGCCAGCTGCCGGCTAAGAGCTTCAACCAGTGTGTGGCTGTGATGGACGGCTTCCTGTACGTTGCCGGAGGAGAGGACCAGAACGACGCCCGCAACCAGGCCAAGCACGCCGTCAACACCATCAGCAGGTAGAGGGAGGAACCAGTCTGGAATGAATACAGAAAACACTTTATGATCAGACACAATACCATTTCTAGAACTTTTTATTTATGAAAATTCTACAAAAAAAGCAAACGAGAAACAAAAAAGCAGACAAATATTACGTCACAGAATGATCAGTAAGCTGAATAGTCTAATCAGTATTTCATTATCTTTCTTTAGTCCATCAAATATAGAATGTCAAACTGATGCTGATAACTGGATTAGATCCATGTCACTTACCCTGACCCTAGGTTTTAATGCATGCAATGGTCTGCACAGGCTAAAATCCCCATGTTCCCGACAGAGGAAGTTTCTCACCCAGAAACATTGGTGTATCAAATCAATGGGTTCTACAAAATAAGAACAAATTATTGATACGAACAAAAATAAGAGGATATTTGTTCCATATTGCTTATAGTGCATGACCACCAAAGAATGTTGGGGTTTTGGAGGCCCTTAGGTTTGCTGTTTTTTTTACCCTCTCCCCTCTCCCTCCACCAGATACGACCCTCGCTTCAACACCTGGCTCCACCTGGCCAGCATGCGTCAGCGCCGCACCCACTTCTCTCTGGCAGCCAGCGGCGGCCGCCTGTTCGCCATCGGAGGCCGTAACGTGGAGGGCTTGCTGGCCACCACCGAGAGCTACCTGCCCTCCTCCAACACCTGGACGATGCGTGCGCCCATGGAGGTTCCCCGCTGCTGCCACTCCAGCGCCACCCTGCCCTCCGGAGACATCCTGGTGACCGGTGGCTACATCAACTGCGCCTACTCCCGCTCTGTGGCGTGCTACAGCGTGGACACCGACAGCTGGAGCGAGAGGGCCCAGATGGAGACGCCCCGCGGCTGGCACTGCTCCGCCACCCTCGGAGGGAAGGTGTACGTGGTGGGAGGGAGCCAGCTGGGGCCCGGTGGTGAGAGGGTGGATGTGCTCTCTGTGGAGGTGTTCTCTCCGGAGAGTCGCTCCTGGAGCCGTGCCGCCCCCCTCCTCCTCGGGGTGAGCACCGCCGGCCTGTCCCCATTGGCCGACAAGCTGTACCTGCTGGGAGGCTGGAACGAGGCGGAGAAGCGCTACAAGGCGGCAGTGCAGAAGTACGAGCCGGCCACCGACAGCTGGTCCATGGCGGAGGATCTGCCCGAGCCCACGGTGGGAGTCTCCTGCTGCACCCTGACCCTGCCCCCCCGACACGCACCGCGCCGCCAGCAGCACCGCAACACCCCGTCACACGAAGAGCAGCAGCAGGCCGCGAAGAACCGCAGCAGAGAGAGCAGCATGGCTCCTTCACAAAGCATCACCGCATAGAGAGGAAGAGTTTAACATCAGGGGAACATCTGGATCATGTCCGCTCTTTATTCTGTATCCAGGCCTATGATAACTTTTGTGATTGAAATTCAAATGTAATTCAGTTTTTTAATAATCTTTTTTACTAAGAGCATTATTTTACTTAAATATATTGCAGATATTAAGATAAAATATACATTTTAATATAATAAATTATTTATAGAATACATATTTTAAATAAATATAAAAAAATACATTATATATGTTTGATAGATGTGACTCGTTTTAATAATGATAATCTGGAATTGATTTAGCAAAATAAGCCTCTAGATTTACACAATTTAGACGAAGCATTGGTCCTCAATTCTCCCTGAGGTGATAAAATGTCTATTCAATTTAATATCAATTAAAATGGAACAATGATAGTTTAAAATGGAACCAAATACAGACTCATGGAAAGCCCTTTTTTGTGCAAGATTTGCAAGAAAGAAAAGAGAGCTTGCATGATCCAAAGTGGTCTCAGGAGGTTTTACGTTGATGGAGTCTGTGGAGAAAAAGACGGATGAGGGATTGTAGTGGAGCAGGTGGAGAGGTGATGGTTGGTGGAGGAGGAGGAGGATGGAAAGCGTGAACAGTGGCAGGCAGCGTTTGTCACTGAATCCACTGGCAGTTTGTGTACAAAGATTTATCTAGGCAGATGTGTGTGATGTTCAACTGTGAAAATAAAGTGTGGATGTGTGTGTCTGTAAGACAGGAGTGTGTGTGTGTGTGTGTGTGTGTGTGTGTGTGTGTGTGTGTGTGTGTGTGTGTGTGTGTGTGAGAGACAGGAAAATGAGCCAATTCTGACAAAATCTGCAATAATTAAGATTTCTCACCAGCAAACTTAGAAGTATTTCTTCACGGGGATCGGAGCAGGTCAGCAATAAAACAAACCTATATTTATGGTTTTATTTATTTTATATATATATACATATTTCAGAAGTAGTGCAGCTCAAATGTGACAAAATGAAAAAATGTAGTAAATATTTCGTAAGTGCAATGAAGTGAAAGGATTAAGTGAACACAAGAGGTAGGTGGCGTAAACTGAAAAATGATTAGATTTAAAAAGGAATTAATTAATGTAAGAAATATATATGATGTACTCTTAATGAAAATAAAAATCAGCGGTAACATTAAAAATAAAGGAAAATTCCCCCCAAACCTCACCTGTGTTCATTTTAAAAACTTGCCATCCTCTTTTAATTTTTACTGAAACTAAGACAAAGTGAAGAGCCAGTGATACTCCAGCAGGTGGACGGATAAACTGATGACGAGCTGCAGCTGCATTTACAGACTCATTTGATTGGATGAATCCCTGTGTGTGCTCTGTGCTGTGGGTTTCACTGAATAAAGCAAACATTATCAAAACATATTAAACAGTCTTTTTTTATTTATTCATAACTACAGACTGGGCTTCTGGGAAATGTAGTCTGACATCAAAAAAGACTCCGATGTGATGCAAGATACATGTAATTTGAGTTCAAATAATTATTGGAATAAAATGTAGCATAGCATTTAACACTGAGCTAGGTTTAATGTGATTTGATTTAACTCTTAGATAATTAAGGGATGGTGTACCAGACGCAGTGATGGATATTTTAATGAATGCGTTAAAGATTTTAGGTTTAAGTATGAAAAGCAAAGGTCGTCATACAAGAAGAATATCATGTCGTTAAACACGAGATTTTACGAATAAAGTGAGCTGGTTGTCAAGGTGCATCAAACGTTAAGTTTTAAATACTGTTCGATAGTTTCATTAACCATTCAACAATATGTTTTACATGTTCAAAAAGCATTTTAAAGCGAGTGAAGGTAAAGTATACATAAAAGTATTTTTGTCGCAATTATCAAATGTGGCCTCAATGCAGTAAGAATTGCCCCTTTGTTTCTTACACTCATGTGTAAGCAGCATTTTGACATTGTAGCTGGTAATGTACCCATTTTATATTCCAATGGGTAATTTAATGCTTTATATCTGTCATATAAAAGTAGTAGAGTAATAAGTTCAAAAGGTCCCTCTTAAATGAAGTTGGATAGAAATGTTAGCATCAGAAAAAAGAAAAAAATACAAACTACAATAATTTAAAGTACCATCAGAATTGTATAAAGTATCAGAGTAAATATACTTGTTTCTTCCCCACTGCTTAGGTGTCAGGTTTCCCTAGATGGGGAAAGTAAATCTATTTCTGGTTTGTCAGTTCCTTCAAAACAGAATGTGTGTACATCACTAGTCATACAGTGTTATAATTAAGCATTGTCCAACTTTTAAGTCTCTAAAACTCATATTGAGCCCTAAGTAGTTATGTATACACACTTCATACTGTATATAACTACACGCACTGCATCTTTCTTGAAGTAAACCTTAACTGAAGGTATGAGAGCCTAGAAAATACCACAACATGAGACAAGCCTCATTTTTTCCCATTTATTTGTTACAAACATCCAGGGGTGGTCCTTTACTTTCCGGGGAGGATGATACCATCATACTGTAAAAAAAAGGAAAGAGACAAACATTAGATACTGAACAGAAAAGCAAGGAATTTGTTTATAAAAGTATAATTTCAGATACAGAGGTGCACAAGCAGGGGGATAAAGCCAAAGAAGCAAGAAATTGCAAATACTAATCTATTAAAACTTATAAAACTACTGTGATTAATAAATGTACCGTTTATCCATCAGAGAAGAGACAAATCTCCCAGATAGCAAATTAAACGATTATTATATGAAATAAGGCCTTTAAACTCCATCATTATTATACTATCAGTGTTAATCAATGATCAATTCTTAATTTAATGTGTTTAGAACAAATCTCCCCATCATAAACATTTGACCTTACATAAGTGTAAACATTGATAACTATAAAATATACCAGGGATTCCCTTCTTTCCTTTTAAATAGCCATACCAACTAGGAAATAAAAAGTGGAGCTAGTGTTACTAGCTACTGTTTTCAGGCGTTAGCGTTTGTGGTAAAGCAACACTCACTTTCTGCTGGAACCAGCGCATGGCCTCCTCTCTGCGGATACGATGCCTGAAGCCGATGCGGCCCTTCTTCCGCTTTTTGTCAGCAATGCTGAAGCCGGGTCTGCCCAGAACCTGAACACAGAGGGGAGGACGGAGTGGTCAGAAAAAAACTTCAATGTTGCTAATTCACACAGGAACATCATTTAATACTTTATATATTTGTACTGCCTCTTTACTTCAGTACTGGTTGAAAATGATGCTTAATATAAATGGCTAATTCTAAAGTCATTTCTGCATCGGCTACCATTAATTAACAGCAGGAGCCTTCTTGTTTGCTATATTATGAATAGGAAGTATTTCACATTTTATTAAATTATCTTAAATCAGAAAAAAAAGGAACATCTGTATTTGAGTACCCTCTCATTCTAGATCCAATTTAAAAATAAGAAAAAAACATGCAAGGGCACCATTAACATGCTTTTCATCAGGAAATATAGGCATCACACAACTAGAACAAACAGCATTTAAATGATTTTATGTTGACTACCTACTGTGGAATGAGTGCCAATAAAAAAAGGTAAACTAAGCTGCAACATCTCGTGTGTAAAGCACAAAACCTTCAGCCTTTAGGGTCTAAACATTAAACACAACATTGTCTCGAACGTGTACTTACTGTTATATCAAAAGACAGCTACACTAAGAATTTGTTTTTTGGGCTACTCACCACGTAGAAGTCCAGGCCGTAGATGCCGATGCTGGGGTCGTACTTGATACCCAGATCGATGTGCTCCTGGATACCGAAGCCGAAGTTCCCGGTATTTGAGAAGTTGCTCTTTCTTAACTCGTACTCACGCACCTGAAGGCAGGAAGTATTAACGTGTCAATGTCAAAATAAAAAAAATGAAAAGCAATTATTAGCATTATTGGCACCGCCAATTACTTCCTAATTTCACTGCATTATTTTTTTTAACATGAGCTACTCTGTCCCATAGTATGCCCTTAACTTAAATTCAGAACTCATTGACAAAACCAAATGGGTCATTCTGAGGTTTCTTTCATTTTTCCCTCTAAGTTTCTTTATTGTGGTTTTTTGTACAGATTGCATATCCCCTTGGAGCCACAAGTAAGGCTTCAGACAGTCTGAACTAGAGAGAAATAAACCACATGACTTTCAGACCTTGAGTCCTTTCTCGAGGATCTCCTCTGCTTTGGCACCACGGACGGTGCAATGGACAGCGATCTTTTCATTTCTGCGGATACCGAAGGATCGCACGGTGTAGCGGGCTGAAGAAAGTAACAAGAAAACACCAAAACTTAAATGCAGTACTTTGATTTATAAAATACTTTAACCTCTATAAACTGTTTGGATTTCCCCTATTCCTTTTCTCCTGTATAGACATGTTGAACATTTAAATAAACCAACAAATACAAACTGCTACTATAAAAAGAGGAACTTATACAAGGGACAGTCTTTTCTCACACTTGTTTTTCCCATACGGTTGCATTAAAAAATTACTTCGATTTTACAAATAGAAGTCAACACTTCCACAGCTCCTTTAAGGTTGTTCCTACACACAAACACCCACCTTTGGAGAAGACGGGAGTCTGTCCCGTGAGCTGCTCCAGCACCTTAGCAGCACGGGTCAGTCTGTCTCCGCTCTCACCGACGCAGATGTTCAGGCAGAGCTTGCGAATGCGAAGCTCCCTCATGGGGTTCTCCTTCTTCTCACCCTGTTCCTGCAGGGCACACATATAGCAATTGTTAAAGTCATGGCAATAACACAGAAACACCTGACTATGGAAACTTGTGCTATAAGTCTACTGTTAAAATAAAACAGCAAGTTATCTTAGTAAGAAATGCCCAACTTGCTTTTATTAATTGAAGATAATCAAAACATCTGACCAATTACAAAGGTTTTGATTCATAAAAACATCCATCTCCCTTCAGTCGTTTGGCATTTCAAATGAAAAGACAGCCCAGTCTTCACTACCTGAGCAACATAGGAAAGACTTTACCTGCTGACGTGTTAGCATTGGCTAAAAAAACTAAACCAAAGTTTCAACAACAGTCCATTTTCAGTTTGACATTGACATGCATTATTATCTATAATTCCCAGAGTCCTAACACTGCTATTTTCCGTCTCAAAAATCCAACAGACTGGCACAGACACATCAACACATGCCGGCCGGAGGACATGTCGCTACATATCCCCGCTTTCCGCTGATAGCATTGACACAGCTCACAAAACGTTTTGTTTCCGGATAGTACATAATAACTAAGAAAGCGCACACAACAAGTAGAAACATAACTGCTTCATGTTCACATCATCACAATTTGGCTGTAATATCGATAATGAGTATATATAACTGCAAGTATACGTGCGGACCGTGTTATCAAGGAGCTAGCACGTTAGCATCACTCAATTATTTAGTTTTAAAGTCCTCCGTTACATGTATTGCATTAATAAGACTCTAGTGTAATTGTTCATGATATAGTCTAGGTCTCTGTACGTCAAACAGCGGTTAATAAGACCCCACAGCTCCGATGATTGTGGATTTCTAACACAACTTCATGTTGTTCGATGTGAGAGCGTACTCACCGCCATGTTGGATCACTAGTAGAGGCCGACACGTTTCCGGCGAGAGGCTTTTATAATGATGTGTTCATGGCTAATAACCCCGGAGAGACATCGCGGGGAAACGCAAGGGTTCCGGTTTACGGCACTTAAAGCAAAAATATATTACTCAAATGGCAAGACAATTATATTGTTCCATCTTATAAAATAGCTAACCATTCTTTCAAGACTTAAAGTGCTCCATACGCTACTTCACATAGTTTTAATGTAGAGTTAATAATTGAAGACATGTAGAAAGGAAGTAGGACGAAAGAAGATGTATACAGATATGTACATTTATATTTATTAATTTATTTTGTTTGTATAAAAGGTGTTGTTTACTGCTTAATGAATAGGTTATTCTTGTTTTTTTAAACACAATCTATATATCTAATATATCAATCTAAATATGTTGATCAAGAAAAGGAAATCTGCAACAGTATTGATTGATTGTTTTGAATACTTTTTTTTACTGTATTTGCTTTTGCCATATATTTCTCTTAATACCCTTTATTCTTTATTACACCAAAAACACAAGGCATTGAGTTCCATTTAAGACCTTTCTTTAATTAGGAATCAACATATCAATTAAATTCATAAGTACAGTTTACTGGAAATCACAGAAAACACAAAACAAAACACTTACCCTAACATTAAAATGGTATAGAATACACAATATTATATCATTTAATTAAGACGGGTATGAAAAAAGACCTTGCACAGACACAATGTCACTCTGATCTGAAGCAAGGACTGAAAATAACTATTATGTTACAACATTTTATAAAGATTTTTGTTTCTGGAAAAACATAATGAATATTTTCTTAAAGGTCCTATGACATGGCCATTTCTACTGATCATAATTCCATTGTTGAGGTCTGTGTGTGACCAATCTGCGGAGCCGTTACGTCACTATACTCGTTACATCGCTCGTTACGTCACTATACTCAAGAAGAAAAAAATGGAAAAAGAAAAATCTCCAACGAGGCATTCTGGGGCAGCATAGACAGGGTGTACTTTGAGGGTTTTTGACTTTGCAGACCGTTTACATGCAGAAAAAGCTACATAAAGACACCACAACAACAGACCAATAACAAATCAAGAGGTTTAAGTAAACAGATAAAAACCTTTTGGTGTGTTTAAAACAATATAGCATAAAAAGCTAATAAATTGATTAGAAAATAAGAAATAAAAGACAGTTTAGGAAAGTAAAACCAAAGCTAGATCAGGAAAGACTAAAAGTATGTTTTAGAATACACTTAAGGAGAACTGTGACCCCGGACATGATTTCCTGAGACAAATTAAGGTGTGCAAAATGGTCTCTGTGTCTTTAAAAGGGTTCATATGAGATATTTCTAGGATGATACAATTATGATTGTTCAAGATTTATATTATGCTGATCAATAATTGAAAGGAACATGTTATGTGCTTTTATGTGTCTTGGTCTAAAAACATGCAAAGCCATTCCGATTGTACTCCCCTTCCTAAATCATAGCAGGCTCGTTAGAATATACTGCCCCCGTTTGTGCGTCTCCGCCCACAGATTAAAAACTACCATTACAATATTTTTCTCATTTGTAAACTGAGCTGGGCCTTTTTTTGGAAAGGGGCTTTAAAGAGATAGGTGCTTATAATGTGTTTTTTTTTGTATGCATGTTGAAATCTTTCTAGAAGAAACCCATAAAGTATGAACCTGAAATTGAGCAGAACCCAAGACTATTTGCAAGAAACTTCATACGATTCAATAAATATGATATTATCCAGTTATTGATCATTTAATTACAGTTTTTCTCGATTGCTAACACACTAAAATGATACATAAAGCACAATTATTTTAACTGACACTCAAAGAGCAAAACATCGGCTCAAATCTCCAAAACTCTAAACACATTTTCACTTTTTCACACAATTTGCAAAACAACATGGCACTTTTTGTAAACCACTGCACACGTTTCTCCACGTAAGACACAGGAATCGGACATAAAGCCATGTGTTAGCTGGTTTAAAACACTGATATTCAAAATGCCTCACACATGGACCAATGATCAAGAAACACGTTCCACCTGATAGCATAATTGTTGGCTCATCAATCAGGATGTTAGCACTATAAAAAGACCACAGGTAAGTACTTTCTTACAGCAACAATGGAAGCCAACATGGAAGCAAGAGGAAGAGGAAAAGCTGGGCTGACAGTGAGAGGAGGAGGAAGAGGTGGGGTGAGAGTGAGAGGAGGAAGAATGAGAGGTAGAGCTGGAGGGAGAGGACGTGGACAAAGAAGAGTACTCTCTAATGAAATGAAATGTTATCAACCATGGTTTGACGATGAGAGAGGCTGGACAGAGGGTTCAGCCTATTCTAAGCCGATTTACTGTTGCCTCTGTAATCCAGACACTTAGACTTGAAAACAGGTTAGTTACCAGCTTTTAGCTGAGCTCTGCATAATTTATGATATATCAGTTCTTATATCTGTTGTGTGAAACGTATTTACTTCATTACTGTAATTTAATTTTTGGCATGTTGCATACTACTGTACACAAATCCTGCACAATGTACTGTGGTAAACTTACTTTTATGCAACACAGACACAGACCAAGCCCTATATATTTGTTGTTTATCTGAAGGGCTGAGAAACAAAGAGGTGCAGGTGGAAGGCTAAGGATTTTCTATGAGGCACAGGTAGCAGCAGTTACAAACTGGGTTTTGGCAAACAATGCATAACACTCAGAGATCCGAAGCATAGTAACTATGTGCTGAGATGGATGTTGCACAATGTTATTTTTGAATAAAATGTGATTTTTTTCAACAACACATTTGTATTTCTTCATTTACTGTATCAAATCAAATCAAGTTTTATTTATATAGCACATTTTTAAAAATATTTTTGGTCGAGCCAAAGTGCTGTACATACAATAAAAATACTTTACAATAAAAACACTTCACAACAAATACAACAGCACAAATACAAAACAACACACAAGGAAATGTCATGAGTCGTGCTCCGCTCTGACTAGAAGGCCAGGGAGAAGAAGTGAGTCTTTAGTGTTGATTTAAAAAACCCTAGGGTCTGGGCTGACCTCACATGGAGGGGCAGAGTGTTCCAGAGCCTGGGGCCAGCTGCTGCGAAGGCTCGGTGCCCTTTGGTTTTGAGCCTGGTCTTGCACTATCAGCAGCAGCTGGTCAGCAGACCTTAAGGCTCTGGCTGGGTGGTCAAACCATCTAGTATTATGAATGAAGTGTGTTATATTTGGTGCAAAAGTTTGCATTTGGTGTTTATGTAGTTTTGAGTGCAGTTCTTACAGTTTCTCTCGATTGCTAACACATTTATTTTTTAATTGCTCAGTTTCTCAGAACACTAAACACAATTCACAAAACCCCACACCCAAAGTGCCAAACACCTCATTTCTCCTGCTAAATGAA
Organism: Notothenia rossii; assembly: GCF_949606895.1. Taxonomy (NCBI): domain Eukaryota; kingdom Metazoa; phylum Chordata; class Actinopteri; order Perciformes; family Nototheniidae; genus Notothenia; species Notothenia rossii. The sequence goes on from NC_136908.1 coordinate 25,343,705, forward strand.
GAACTGCACTCAAAACTACATAAACACTTACCAAATGCAAACTTTTGCACCAAATATAACACACTTCATTCATAATACTAGATTGTTTGACCACCCAACTACACACTGCGGAGCATAATCTAAAGCACTTTCATCTGTTATGAGCTATGCTCTGTACATAGGGGTTTCTGCAGAGAGTATACAGAAATACAGTAAATGAAGAAATACAAATGAGTTGTTGAAAAAAAAATCACATTTTATTCAAAAATAACAATGTGCAACATGCATCTCAGCACATAGTTACTATGCTTCAGATCTCTGAGTGTGATGCATTGTTTGCCAAAACCCAGTTTGTAACTGCTGCTACCTGTGCCTCATTGAAAATCCTTAGCCTTCCACCTGCACCTCTTTGTTTCTCAGTCCTTCAGATAAACAACAAAGATATAGTGGTTGGTCAGTGTCTATGTTGCTTAAAAGTAAGTTTACCACAGTACATTGTGCAGGAGTTTTGTACAGTTATAGTATGCAACATGCCAACAATTCAATGACAGTAGTGAAGTAAATACGTTTCACACAACAGATATAGCACTGATATATCATGAGTTATGCAGAGCTACAAACGGGTAACTAACCTGTTTTCAAGTCTAAGTGTCCGGATTACAGAGGCAACAGCAAATCGGCTTCGATTAGGCTGAACCCTCTGTCCAGCCTCTCTCATCGTCAAACCATGGTTGATAACATTTCATTTCATTAGAGTGTATTCTTCTTTGTCCACGTCCTCTCCCTCCAGCTATACCTCTACCTCTCATTCTTCCTCCTCTCACTCTCACCCCACCTCTTCCTCCTCCTCTCACTCTCACCCCACCTCTTCCTCCTCCTCTTGCTCTTGCTTCCATGTTGGCTTCCATTGATGCTGTAAGAAAGTACTCACCTGTGTTCTTTTTATCGTGCTAACATCCTGATTGATGAGCCAACAATTATGCTATCAGGTGTTTGGTCAGGTGGAACGTGTTTCTTGTTTATTGGTCCATGTGTGAGGCATTTTGAATATCAGTGTTTTAAACCTGCTAACACATGGCTTTATGTCAGATTCCTGTGTCTTACGTGGAGAAACGTGTGCAGTGGTTTGCAAAAAGTGCCATGTTGATTTGCAAATTGTGTGAAAAGCTGAAAACGTGTTTAGAGTTTTGGAGATTTGAGCTGATGTTTTGCTTTTTGAGTGTCAGTTAAAATAATTGTGCTTTATGTATAATTTTAGTGTGTTAGCAATCGAGAAAAACTTTAATTTAGCAGGAGAAATTAGGTGTTTTGCACTTTGGGTGTGTGGCTTTGTGAATTCTGTTTAGTGTTCTGAGAAACTGAGCAAGATCAAAAAAAAAATTGTGTTAGCAATCGAGTAAAACTGTCAAATCTATAAGGAATAACTCCCTTAGTTATCTGTTTTCCAATGTATACATTGCTTTAAAATGGGGAGGAGTGTGTTTGATGCTTTATATATTCAGTGTGAATCCCCATTAGTTCTATAATTTACATAATAGGACACACACAAATGCTGCCACAAACACTAGGACTAGTTTTTTCATCAATACAGTGTCCAGAGAGGAGACTGCAGTCAGTATGGAGGGCTTATCAGTGGATGTATCAGAGAAGCAGAGAGGACCAAGAGCAGAGACCTGAGAGACCCCGGTAGTGAGGCTACAAGGTTCAGATTCTCTCCAAACTCTCCTTACCAACTTATTGGCAGAGAGGGGTGAAGAGGATGTTAGAATAGGAGACAAGGAAGGGGACAGTGAAGATGGGGAGTCAGCAGGTGAGGGAGGAAGTGAAAAGCTTTCATCAGATATCCCTTTCACAAAGTTGCAGAGCGGTGAGACAGGAGTGGGAGGCTTCAGCAGGGGCAGGCCTTCCCTCCTCTGCTCCTCCAAAGCATGGAGGAGGAAAGACATCGCTTTGCGGGGGAAGACAGCACCCGAGAAGAGGTTATAGTTGGGAGCAAAGAAGTGAGGGAGGACTCCTGCACGAGTGTGCGCCTCCAGAGCCCCGAGGAGGAGCAGGAAGCAGGCGGGGAGCTGCTGGAGAGCCCACATCGAGTCGTCAAACCTGACAACGAAAATAAAACGTCAGAAAAATGACTGTAAGAGAAATAGAGAGAAAGAGATATTTATTAGTAGCTCAGTAAGAAACACTTAAGTCAAAAAATTACTCAAGGTGGAAAGAGTACTAGCACAAGACAGAACAAAGAAGGCATCAATGTCAACAGAAATGACATTTGAACAGTCCGATACAGCATGGAATAAGGAAGAGCTGGTAGAGCTTGGACGCTTAGCGACCAGCAGAGGAAGCAGCAATGGGAGGCAGGCAGTGGCGGCTGCTGGAAATTATTTTAGGTGGGGCTATTGTAATGGTGAATAAACCACACAGGGAACATTTTGAGAAATGACCCCTTAAATTATGACTTCTGGTGATGTTAGAGGTATGAGAAGACTGATCAATACCTCCATAATCTTCAGTGTGGTTAGCTATGAATCTTCCAAAACTTCCAAATACCTTGTCCTGGAAATAGTTTCTACAGTAAACTGTGCAACAGTACAGTAGGCCCACACAAACTGCAGAACACGGGTTCTTTGGGAACACTCAAATGATTTAATTCCCATTTAAAATCAGGAGCCTAAATACGAACATGATATGCAGACACAGACGTGGTTCAGAAATACAGAAATATTAGAAAACAGACCATTAAGGCCAAAAATCTAGTTTGATGGATGCTGTCAAAACTCAACTATATACAATAATATGTGTGTGTGTGTGTTTATTTATCACGGGCACATAGTATCTGTCCCCGGCTCTTTGAAAAGCAAGCATGGGAAACAAAAGACAGCGTTTACCTGTTTGCATCCAGCTAGTCACACACAGAGTTACAATCACACTCCCTGTAATTGACATAATTAATAGATAGTTTAGCTTCTCACCATCATTTGCTGTGGCCCACTGATATTAATCATCGTAACTGAAAGGCTGCCTGCCAAACGTAAACATTCAGCAACGTGACTCGCAAACTCTTGCGAGAGTTTTACACAAGACGGATCCTTTCTAGCCATAACACACTCTCGGGCGCTGAAATTGTCGCCTTTTGAGCAACAGATCTGACGACGCTGATTGGCTGAAATTATGTTTCGGCGGCATAGTTCACAGATAGCAACAGCCAGATGTTGGATGCTGCTGGGGCTGAGTGAGGGCTCCTTTCTTAGCGCCCAGACGAGAGAGGGTAATGATACACGCTGCGGCCAGGCAGAAATCATGTGACTTATCAGTAACTTTAGACATCGTAACACAATTTTAAACAAGATTTTATTTTAGATTATACAGTTGACTGATACCAACTATATAATATTTACCTTGTTCATTAAAAATAAAAAATAAAAATATATATCTTTTTTAAATATATTTTTAATTTTGTAATGACAATCAAACTTGTGGGAAGAGAGGGGGCGGCCCCCCTAGCGCCCCTATGGGCCGGCAGCCACTGGAAGCAGGGAAAGGCAGCTTGAATTGGCACCCTGTTTGAGGTTTATTAATCAGATGCGAAAATGTAATCAGCTGTTCATCTAATGTAGCTGGGATTGACACTGATGCCTGACTCTGTGGCATATGCTTAATTCTTCAACTAGTAATACTAATATCATTCAAAAGGTATTAGTACTATAACTGCAACAAACACAATGGCTGTTTAACTCTTGCAAAGCACAATACATCATACACACACCTTATAAAAACATCCGCTGGAACACCTTACGGCAATTTGCAGATTTTATTCATAATAAATATAATGGAAGTAAGTCCTACCTGATGGACAGCATGTGAAGGAAGGCGGTCTTCCCGTGGTACGAGCAGAGGGGATCCAGCTCTTTGGGGAAACGTTGTTTCAGACCTTCAATCAGAGACTTGAGCAGCATCAAGCACCTTTTCCTGCCAGAGAGAATAGCAAATCATGTATTGCTATTATAAACTATTTATATTGCACCTAAAAAACTATTTTACAAATGCAAGAAAATTAAGATAACATTAAAACATTAAGATGCATGGGAACAACTATATACAAATCGAAAATTGTTTTTATAATCTGATTTTATTAAGAATGACTAAATACAACTTAAAATCCTTTAATTAAGATATCCTATTAGAAAGTGGCACAGAATATGCTCAATAAATAGTTTTATAAAAAGCTAATATTAAGATGTTTCATTTCAGTGAAGCTCTGTATAACATCTCACCTCTTCAGAACTGCTTTTAATCTGTAATTAATGTTTTGTTTTATATATTTAAAGTGTGTTGTTTATATGAATCTTTACTCTGTAAAGTGTCTTTGTGTTTCAAGAAAAGCGCTCCATAAATAAAATGCATTATTATTATAACCTACAATACCTGACACAATTTTTTAGATTAACAAGGAACTAAATGTTACGAAGATGTGAAGATAAAGAGTTCAGAGCCTAACCGGCAGCATTTGTTGGCTTTGCCCTCACAGCATGTTTTCTTGTTGCCATGGCTCGTGATGATTTTCTTCTCAACGTGAGAGAAAGAAATCCTCCAACTTTCTGTTGCAGAAAGACACAAAAACACACTGATGGGAACATGTCATCACACACATACTGTATCATAAACACTCAGAAAATAATAACAGTCCTACATGTCCTCCTGTAGCAGTCGGCATGAGAGGATTACTGAACACACCTGTCTTGCCTGCACCTACAGGATTTCCCTGAAAAAGACATGTTCCAACTACAACGAGACATAAAGCAACTACAACAAGGGACCACAGACACAAACTTACTAAAATGACACAAGATGTCGGAAACAAAACAAAGTTACTAAAAACTAAATGACCTCAGAAGAAACACCCATTTACGAACTCAAACGGTATGGTAAAGGAATAGAAAATGTCCATGAAGAGAGACACAATGATCACAGAGGTTAAACAATTTTAAAGTCTGTGCGTATTGCTCATTGGAGGTGACCTGGTGATGCCCTCTGTGCCAAGGGGCCTATCATCTCATGATCCATGCAGGGTAGTCAGGAGGAACATTCAATGCACATCTTTGCCTTTATTAGACACAGATGAGCTGAAAAGAGGAGAGGGGATGAGGGTATGCAGAAGAGCTTTGATTTTGTCAGTCATTGTTCTTCACAGACAGATGTTTCTCTCACCTTTGGCTTCCCCGCTGAGGTTTCTTCCCTTCATCCTCTTTGGTACGAAGTAACACGGTAAACTGGTGATCTCTTTGCGAACCTTCTTTCCCAGCCAGTTATCCACATCGGGTCCGTTACGGACTGGGAGAGGCCAGCCCTGAGAGGAGTGAACCTCCAAACAGGAACAGGGACAAGTGCTTTAAGTGCAATACTGCTGCTGTCACTAGTACCAACTCTCAGTGGTGGAATATGTTGAAGGATATATTTGAGGTATGTGTGCTTTAGTTGAGTATCTCAATTGTGTGCTACTTTAAATTTAAACTACATCTCAGGCAAATAATGTACTTTCAATTTGACTAACTTTATTTGTCAATTCAGTTAGCAGAACTAAATCCTTCAGTTAGCAGAACTAGATCCTTAATAGAAAAGATATTCAACCGATACAAATAATTTGTTATTATTAGTTAAGCTACCAAGCGGTATATACGACTTTTGAAATCAAGTATGTTAGAGTATAATATACTTTGTTCTGAAATACTGCATAACAAAATGAGATGAAACTATGTCTATCGTCAACCTTTTGACTGAAAAATAATGATTGTTTTCATGCAAAGATATCAGAACATGTATTTTACAATCACTCACAGAGATTTCCAGATTTTCTCTGTTTTGAATCATACTTAAGTTAAAATCTTCCGGTTTTGGACTGACATCACCTTGGACTTTGAGAAAACTAGATGGACATTTACTTTATTTTCTGACATTTTTCATAGAACAAATGATTCATTAATTAATTTAGAAAATAACTGGATGATTCATCGAAAATGAAAATAATATATATAAGTGCATTTAGTCTTTTTTTCCCCTTTAATTTGCAACTTATGTTTTAGGACTTTAAGTGTCTCTTATCAGTATCTGTAATCCAAAAACCATGGAACATTTCTGCAGATTGACACTACTCTTCATGATAAAAATAAACAGATATAATGATTTACCTCCAGAGCAGGAACCAGGTCCAGAGAGATCAACTCGTCGCTGTACATGTCATTCCTGAACAGAGACAAGGTCACAGCCGGTGAGCCGGGTTTCTTCCTGTTCACCTCCCAGCGACAGCCTTCATCTGGCACTGGAAGTAAGGAACACGATTAAAAGGATTATCCAGGTTCCCAAAGCAATGAATGTCAACAAAATATACAGAAAATGAGTCATAAATCTCCAAGTCCAACAGAAAGTCGGGCAGATTTTCAGTCAGAGAGATGAATGACCAGACCTTTGTAGTTCTTGAGGAAGTTGCGGACCAGGCGAAACGTCTCACTGAGGATCTTTCTGGATGAGAGGGTGAGCCCATTCTCCAGGAGAAAAACTTGTATGGGGCCCCGAGTCGGCCGGACAAGATCGATCTGGTAGAAAAGGCCTTCGTCGAGCTCCTTCATGTTGAAGCGTGACGGAGCCTGAAGCTTCAGCATCATGTCGAACTCATCCGGGCTGTGGATCTGAGATTAAACATAGCAACAATGGAGGTGCTTGTTTGTGTTCTGTCAATAGAGTATTTCTTTCTCTCTTCTCAAGACACCCATTCAACATTGACTTTAAACACAATATGTCATTTTCTGTCACTAGGGGTCCCTCAATCTCAACAATAACGAGAAACTAAATGTTCTAGTATTTTAGGATCATGGGGGTTGTTGTTTCCAACACCATTAATGTCATTGCAGTAATGATCTCCCGATTTTCTCATTGTTTAGGAGTTTTTTTCCAGGTGCTGAATTCCTTGCAAAGCTGTCCTACAAACTCACCCATTGAGTTAAACCAATTAAAGACTTCAGAAAGCACATTCGCATTAGAAATAAGGGGTTGTGAGGCGCAATACCACTTGATCCAGGTCTTAAATTCTAAAAAGTAAAAATAAAGAGTTAAAGACAGCTAAAAGGGTTTGGTACAAATGTGGCCTAAAACTGGATAAAAAGTCAATTTATGACAGCTTCTGGCAGACAATTACTAACCTTGCCACGGCTTGAAAGGGGAACGTGCCAATAATTGTTGAACAAATGAAACAGTGTCCCCTTAATTCAAATGTAGTTTTAAAAAGTAATTGGAAATATTGGGACAATAAAAGGACACCAACAATGTAACACAAGCACTGTAGTTTTTAGACATTTTAGACTATTATTATCAGTCACAATATTCCCTGTTTGTAGCTGTATGGTTGCATTTAGACATTTTAAAAGTTCATCAAGTTCTCACCTTCACTTTCTCAAAGTAGCTGCCGGTGGTGAGGAAGTCAGCTGACTGGAAGAATGGCTGATCACTGCTGCTCCGCAGGAATTTCACCAGGTTGTCTCGGAAATCGTTGACCACCTCTGCAGCCCAGCGGCGGTCTGTCTGCGGGATCTTTAGCTCATTGGCGTTGGCTTTGATCCAGGAGCTCAGCTCCGGGGAGATGGAGACCGGCTCCTCCAGCACTTTGGACCACTCCTCTGCAAAGAGACAATAAGACTGCAGCTCAGTATATTTACTAAATACTGTACCAAGTTCACATTTAACCTTAAAGATTACATTACATGAAATGTTTCTGTCCCTTGAAAAACCATGTTCCTCCAAATGTGTTGATTTCAATTGTTTGTGATGAAATTAAGTGGGTTTTATTAATGTGTTTTCAACATTTTCCATCATCTTAAACTGAATACAGTATTTAAAAAGCCTCTTTGATTGCCTAGAAATGCATCCTCAGAAAGCTAAAAACATTGATGTTTTTCTACAAAACTTATAAAAGTTGACTTTAAAGATACAGGACAGCTACAAAGCTCTAATGATCTGCTGCTGATTGCAATTAAACTGATTCAAAAGGTTTATAAAGTAAAACATAAAGGACAACTTTAAACATTTAAAGCAGTGAAACTAAGGTTTCCAGATTTAGTGGATTATTTTCTATTGCAGTTTGGACAAAATAAATTCTTGAATGAATAGCCTACAGGCCGAGAGTTGTACACACTAAAACAGTATCACCTGTAGATTTTTGCTGTTGAACTTTTTTTCTTGCTGGCGTGAGTCGTAGAGGACTCGCTTTTCCCCTTGTGGCATCTTTACGCTGCGTCTCTTCAATCAGACCGGCCTTCACATCTCTATCCTCTCGGTCCATATTCACACGTCCCAGCTCTGAGTATTTATGTACAGAAAACAGAGAAAGAACATCTTGAAGTAGAAACCAGTTGCTTTTGGTTAAAAGATTTGAGAGAGAATGTTGTTGTCTTTTTCCTAATGATAAAAATATCAGATCGCCATGATTTAACAGCATGTACATTATTTTGGCATTAGCAATAACTTAAACAAATGTAAAGTTTCTGTTTCAACTACAACTATTTGAAAAGCTTGACAGCAAGTTGGTAAAAATGAAACAAACGAAAGACACCCAATTAACTCTACATCACCCCCCCAACATATTTTCTTTACCCTAACAATGAGTGTGTCCACAGCTTTATTCTAGTTTATCAGGTTGGTAATTCATCTTCAGATTCTGATTTCCGGAAATGGACTTTGAAAGTGAAGCAGTTATGAATCACTAGTCGATTAAGAGGAGTGCTGAGTCAGCATAGCAGTCAATACAAATAATACACTTTGCAATCATCTTTGAATTCACATCACTGCAACCATGAGTGGTTGTTGAGCACAAATGAGCATACAAAAACACACACACACACAAACACAACAGTATCTCCTCACGCCTCAGTCTATCTAACAAATACAACTATTACATTAATTTGAGAGCGATGATAGATAGATGGATAGATTTCTAGCGGTTAACCTCACCAGTGTTTGTTGAGCTTCTGTTGCAATCAGTGATAGGAGCTATTGTGTGTCTTCCTTTCTCTTCAGCTCTATTCAGTCTATTTGCTTTCACTTTCAATTTCTACTAAATGTAATCTGATGCTGTTGCCTTCTACCTGCACAGTTCCACCCATGATAATTACGCTCTTCCTGCTTGGAGGTGACATATTGGTCCAACCAGTTGCACAAGTGTATACGTGTCACTTTTTCAAAAGGTTTTTCTTTAAATTATTCGGGCCATGTAGCAGTTCATAACTAAATAACTTGTTCGCCATTTATGAAAGCATCCTAACGTAACGTTCACATAGACATGTTACAGTTTTTTTTCAGTTGCTAACACACAAAAATCTCACATAAAGCATCCTTATTTTAACTTACACGAAAAGAGAAAAACCTCAGCTCAAATCTCCAAAAGCATTTTCAGCTCTGCGCCCAATTTGCAATTTAACTTGGTACTTTTTGCAAAACACTGCACAAGGTTCTCTAAGACAGAGTAATCTGACATTTTCACTTATTTGCCATTTTTAAAACACTGCCATTAAAAATGCCACACACATGAACCAATCAACAAATACATGTGCCAAATGAACATAAACACGGAAATGCTTTATTGTTGACTCATCAATCAGGATATAAGCACTTGAACAAGGCTCCACATAATACCTTTTTACAACATCAATGGATATATGGACAGCAGCAAGAGGAAGAGGGCACCAGTGACACATATTTAAAAGACATGACAAAGTGCATTTTGCATGATGGTCCCCTTTAAAGTAATGGATAAATAGTTTGAATAGTTAGCTTAAAGTAATGGATTAACAGTTGGAATAGTTAGCTTAAAAATGTGTTTCTCAAAGTGGGGCGCAGAGGCATGAAAGGGGGGGAACGGGAGAGACCAGGAGGAAAAATGTTTTTTTTTTAAATTCGAAAATAATATGATACAGTACAGTAGAACTACGTCTGGGTCTCTGTGTTTCATTCAAGCTTGGCTCTATGTGTGTCTGTGTGGAACGAGCTATTTTGTGTGCGTGCGCGAGAGAGAGAGAGAGAGAGAGAGAGAGAGAGAGAGAGAGAGAGAGAGAGAGAGAGAGAGAGAGAGAGAGAGAGAGAGAGAGAGAGAGAGCACTGGTACTGGAGATCGTTGTTGTTAGCTTCTGGTGCTAGCGATCTAGTGGCTGGGTCTCAAACGTTTTGGTCACGATTAATGTAAACAATTATTTCCGATCATTATAGTTATACAAAAATAAGAGAATAAACAGGTATGAAAATACTATATGACATAAAAATAATAAAGTTTGAAAGGGAAGTGATTTGTAAAATATCCATAAAGAAAAAGAAAATCTGTTTACAGTTCTGTTTCAAATGGGTGTTGAGAGATGTATTCATAGATCTCTTCATTTTGCTCTCAAAGTGCACCAGATTTATGCGTTTAACTTGGTTTAACTTCAATATAAAAAAAAAAAAACTCCTATTAGGTCCACTCCCCACTTATAAAAATAGCACTTTAGACCTGCTTACACCTATAAGCCATGAGCTGATTATCGAGCCTTCATTGTAACTGTCGCGGGTACATTGTGTATTTGTGTGGGGATTGTTGCAGTGGAAAATTCCACTGTAGCACCCGGGACATTAATGGGAAACCCTAAATGTTTGAGCTCCCTCTATGAAACGTCAAGCAACCCCACAGCACCCCCTAAAGAAATCTCTCTCGCCGCCACTGAGCCTGCAACCCCGTTTTGAAGAAATGTGCAGTGCCACACAGGCTCATTGCAGCCACCATAAGACACACTTTCTTGCCAAATATCCGCATTTTGCTTTCTTTTTTTTTTGCACAGATTGCAAATTGGCAAAGTATTATAACTTATTGTTCTAGCAAAGGGATTGCACAATTGTATTAATTTTTTGAGCACAGATGTATGGAGCATTGTTTTATTATCACTGTTCTAGCAAAGGAATGCACACGTTCATATTGATGTATTTTAATAAATGTTAACTTGGCCCATTACGTGACTATTTGCGTTGGGGGGGGGGGGGGGGGCGACTTTTTTCTCCAAAGGGGGGGCCTGACAGAAAAAGTTTGAGAACCACTGAGCTAAAGCCAGGTGATCTGGCTGACTTTCTCTCTCAAAATAAATAAATTAGTCAATCTAAGATCAGACAAAGGCAAAAGTTATTCTTAAAACTACGTTTATGTAACTGGCATCGGGTCCCTTAGAGATTTTAAACCCTTAGTATTTAAAATGATCAGGGTCGTCTTGAATAAAGATACAAAGGATGGAAGATCTCTGACATTAATATTGGGAATTTTTCACTTTTCTTGACACCTTGAGGAGGCTTTTTTTTTTATTGATTAAACAATTGTAGATTCTGAGGGAGGGAGGAAATTAATTACAAATAAGGAGAATGACATCATCTGCATAACACTACCAACAGTAAGTTACCCTGTACTGTATATTGCAACAGCCTCTATCAAAATAACTTTGAAACGACTACAGAAACAAATTGCTAGGCTTTTAACCAGAACCTGCACGTACTTCACATCACACCTGTTTAAGCTGTTTGTACCTTAGCTCCGTGTTTGTTTTTAATTATTTTAATATCTTATTGATTACTTTAAAAGGCTCTCCGTGATCTGGCCAAATAAAAAAGCACATAAAGTGGTGAAAGCTCCATCTTTGCACTCTTGTGCCACAGTGTAAGTGAAGAACTTCATTTCTGCGGACATATGCCGAAGAGAAGAAATGTTTAATAACTCAATCTAACTCATTCAATCTTTAAAAGTCATAAAAAAGATAACGACAAATCAGTGTTTATAAGAAAATAAACATGTTCATTTGGAATGTTTAAGATTTTTATTATTTGCTTTCAACCTAATTCTTCTAATAGTTTTACAAAAAGCCTTCCTTTCCGGCACAAACTTTTTTTTCCGATGGCTCTAGCCAGACAATGGCATTGGGATGAAGAGTGTATGGCTGCTGAGATTGGATTTTCTGTTGAAAGTCATTCATGAGAATTCATTTCTTCTTTTCAGCAACTTTAGCAGCCTTGGTGACTTTTCCACTAGCATCTTTTTCTCAACCTTTTTAATGACACCGACAGCCACTGTCTGCCTCATGTCACGCACAGCAAAGCGACCTGAGATCAAGAGATATAAAGAAAAAACTTAAACAGAGTCAAGAGGCAATAGAAGATCATTTTGTGCTCATTTCATGTCATGACAGAACCTAATGAAAATATCTGGCATAATGAATAAGATGTTTTACACAAGAAGCGTTTTTTGCATATGCAAATCCATTGATTTTAATCTAGACGTGCAGAGTGCTTGACGGCTTTGCCCTCAGATAGGGATTGGGCACCAAAAACTTTCTGCCAACAAATAAATGCCTCAACAAGATTTTTTGCTGTGTAGAGGCAAAGTAATGAAAACCCTACTCACCCAGTGGAGCATAGTCGGTGAAGGCCTCTACCACCATGGGCTTCTGAGGATTCATTATGACAATGGCAGCGTCTCCTGACTTGACAAACTTGGGGTTGTCCTCAATCTTCTTGCCAGAACGACGGTCGACCTTCTCGGTGAGCTCGCTGAACTTGCAGGCAATGTGAGCTGTGTGGCAATCTAGCACGGGGGCGTAACCTGCGCTGATCTGCCCGGGATGGTTCAGGATGATGACCTGAAATAATAATGTTTAAGTGCATTTAGAAATGATGAGGAGAGATCTCACTTTGAGCCTGAGATGATCACCATTGCACTTCCTGATAATGGGCAGCAATGATGCATCTCTTTCATCTCAAGTCACTATGAATTGACTATTTGAAAGATATCTTGCTACATTAATCAATATATTTAGGGATTTAAGGCAGGGGTTCCCAAAGTGGGGGTTGAAAGATGATTACAAAATAAAAAATTGTAAATAAAAATAAAAATGTTTTATAATTTTTTTCATTATTATTAATAATAACGTGTGCATATAAATTGTTCAGGGGCGGACTAGCCATCTGTATAATTTCCCCGCAGCGAGGCTCCCCCGTTGACAATCTACTAGCGCAGTGTTTCTCAAACTTTTTCATACCAAGGACCAATAAAAAAACACTCACGGACCACCTAACTCCACAAATATCCCAAAACAATAGGCCTGCTTACCACTCCAACAGTAGGCTACATAACAGCCTAATAATGACAGCTAACCACTACATCTCTACATCGCCTCGTTCACACAATAAATCAACAATACAAATACAACTATAAGCATTTTGTTAAAATGCGATTTAAAATGCTCTCAGGTTTTACATCTCTTATGAAATGTAGACTACATTTATTACGGACTTTATGTTCGAGCCAACAGACTCACAGATTATTGGCTACTGAGAGATATGCAAAATACACCATGTATACGACACAAACCACCGCTGTCGATTTTCTAAACAAAATACTGAAAAACTATGGTCGCGGGCCATGTTGAAGTTAAATGCACCAATCTGCTGCACTTTGAGAGCAAAGTTAGGGACTAAATCTATGGATACATCTCTCATCAACACCCATGTGAAACAGAACTGTAAACAGATTTATTTTCTTTATGCATATTTTACAAATCACTCCCCTTTTAAACTGTATTTTTGTTTTACTGTCCTATAGTATGAGTTGGAATTATTTCATACCTGTTACTCTCTTATTTTTTTATAATGATCATATAAAAAGGTGTGCCTTGGAAATACTTGTTTACATGAGATAACTTCGACTAAAGTTAACTATCTAAACACTCAGAGAGTCCTTTACCTCCCTGAGCTGACGTTATAAGATTTGTCTG
>NC_136908.1:25357700-25418451 GCF_949606895.1 Notothenia rossii
CAGCATCCGACCCGTGCTCAAGTCGGTCGCGAAAAGGTCCAGCTTGACTTGGAGCCCCACAAGATCAATTACCGTTTTGTCTCTGTTTACGCTTCAGAGTTGAGAGAGACATGTTTTAGAGTTGCTATCATAGGACCACCGTTACTAGCACCACTAGATGCACTTTCAAAAAACGTGCTGCGTTGTGGTTTGGTGGTTTCTATGCAACGCGGAGTGTTGCGTTCATGGTCTGTACTAGTGTAAGAATTTGGCTACGGGAGGCTGGGCCACTCGGGAGTTGGTTCTGGGCCGCATCTGGCCCGCGGGCCGCCAGTTGAATAGGCCTGGGTTAGGGTGTTGGGGTAGCGCCTCAAAATAAAAAAAATGTACACTGTTGAATGGTCTTTAAAATGTAGGTTTTAAAAAGAAAACTAATAACCAAGGAAGTATAATTCATTTCAACCTTTGCAGGGTGGCGTGGCTGAATCTGTACATTCAGTCCTTTTCAGTTTAATACAAAATACAGTTTCACTTAACGAGTCATTAAGAAGGAAAGAGGGAAAGGACGGTTAATATTACTTTATATCCCTTTTATTTAATTTCTTCAGACTCACCTGAGCAGTGAAGTTGTCAGCTCCCTTGGGTGGATCGTTCTTGCTGTCGCCAGCCACGAATCCACGGCGGATCTCTTTAATGGACACGTTCTTGACGTTAAACCCGACGTTGTCACCGGGCAAAGCCTCAGTCAGAGACTCGTGGTGCATCTCAACAGACTTCACCTCAGTGGTGAGCATAACAGGAGCAAAGGTGACGATCATACCAGGCTTCAGGATACCGGTCTCAACCCGGCCCACGGGCACAGTTCCAATACCTGGGAGAGCAGATTTTTTTTTAAATGGTCCTCTGTTCAATACAAAGAGAAAATAGTCTTAAAGGATTACTTTGCCAATTTTTGACCCGTTTTTTGTATAGTTGCAATGCAGGCAATATATGCAAATGAACCGTGTTTGGCTTTCCTCCATGTTTACTGTCGTCACGGAGCTCTGGGCAGGGAGAGGTAAGCCAATCATATTTCCTTCCCCATTGCAACCATACAAAGTAATCCATTAATTAGGAGAAGATCATTGAAGTGTCAACTGCAATTGAAGTCTTTTGGGGCTGAGCTGCGGGAACTTAAGATTGCGGTCCATACCATGGAAAATGTACAAGTAGTTAAGATATCTGTGATAGTCCAAAGTTACCGCCAATTTTGTAGACGTCCTGCAGGGGCAGACGGAGGGGCTTGCCGGTGGGGCGGGATGGGGGCAGGATGGCATCGAGAGCCTCCAGCAGAGTGATTCCACTGCCATAACCCTCCTTACGCTCAACCTTCCATCCCTTGAACCATCCCATCTGAGGACAGATTCAAAAGAAAGATTTAGTTCCAAGTCTAATCCACCCTGTACACAAGTCAGGCACCTTAAAGTAACATTTCTCACCTTTTCACTGGCTTCCATCATGTTGTCTCCGTGCCATCCAGAGATGGGGACAAAGGCCACGGTGGCGGGGTTGAAGCCGATCTTCTTGATGTAAGTGCTCACTTCCTTGGCGATTTCTTCATAACGAGCCTGGCTGTAAGGGGGCTCGGTGGAGTCCATCTTGTTGACTCCAATGATGAGCTGCTTCACACCGAGGGTGTAGGCCAGCAGGGCGTGCTCACGGGTCTGGCCGTTCTTGGAGATACCGGCCTCAAACTCACCAACACCGGCAGCAACGATCAGCACAGCGCAGTCAGCCTGAATATGGAGAAATGTTTTTTATTTTTGACATATTTGCACATTGTGTTAAAGCCAAATAGATGGTTTTGTGTGTATTTTCAAAATCATAAGAACATGGCCATAACCCGTCGTGTCTTTTCGGCCGTGCCGACGCGAGGCGACACAACAGTCGGGTCTCCGTCCGTGTCAGTTCTTTGGTGTCAGCTTGGTGTGTCCTACATTAAAGGCCCGGACACACCAAGCTGACACCAAAGAACTCACACAGACAGACCTCCGACTGTTGTGTCGCCTCGCGTCTCTGCGTCTTGGCCATGTGTCGCACTGGAACACACCGCAAAGACTTCAGCCGACGGCCAAGAAGCACATACTGCGCATGCGTGAGTGGCAATAACTCTCCTTACCAGCAGGCGGCGGTAGTGTGTATTTGTCATTCAAAAGAGGCAACAACCGGTAGACAGACTGCGTGATAACCGAGAGAAGAAGAACAGACCGCGTGATATAAACAAATGACAAATAGCGTGTGGGTTCCATTTTCACTCTACAACGAGAAGCTCATGGGGCTTTCCCGAACCTGTGTCGAGAGCTGGATTTAATTGAAATCTCAGATTTGCCTTCTTAATAGTTTATTTGGGTCCTCACTTCCGTTTCGCTTCTCATGCACTGATTCGCTAGCTGAACAGCCAATCAGATTGATTTATTTTGCCGACAGCCTTTGGCTGACTGCCCACCGATTCAACATGTTGAATCAGTGGGTTTTCGGCCGAAAAGGTGTCGGCACAGCTGAAAAGACACAACGGTGCGGGACACACCAATCTGAGTAGGGCGTGTCGACGCTCATCGTCTGCTTGACGCCCATCGACAGCCAACATCGGCTTGGTGTGTCCGGGCCTTTAGCCGACAGCCTCCCGATGTCGAATCGGCGGCGGAAGGTGTCGGCACGGCCGAAAAGACACGACGGTGCAGTACACACCAAGACACACCAATCTGAGAATGGCGACACGATGCTCATTGACGGCCCGATATCTATTGACATCTATCGATGCCGAAAATCGGCTTGGTGGTTAAGGACCTTAAAGGCTATTTACCCACTTATAAGCAACCGCCTTTTTAAGCCTCATATTCACAAGCCGGGTGTTCATTGACACAATTTATTTACCAGAACAAAACAAGTCTCTTAGGTTCATTTGAATTATAAACCTTATTTTAGGCATTTACATTTTTTTTTTTTTCAGGCGAGGGCATCAGAATTGCTATTATGCTAGTTTATTTTCTCATTCCTACATCACGCTATGGGGTAAAACTAAAACTTTCTTTTTATTATTTTGTATGCACAAGCAAGCTGAACATCTGGGATCTTCAATTTAACTAAAGTTTAAAAAAAATTTTATTAAAAAACGGGATTTTAGGGACTACTACAACTCCACCCTGAACCTGATAAGAGGGTCTGCTAGAAAGATTGCATCCTGAAAGTAAAAGTAAAGAAAGAGCATATTAAAGGGTGTGTCTTCACCTGAGAGGTACCAGTGATCATGTTCTTGATGAAATCCCTGTGTCCAGGGGCATCAATGATGGTCACGTAGTACTTGGCAGTCTCAAACTTCCACAGAGCGATGTCGATGGTGATACCACGCTCCCGCTCTGCCTTCAGTTTGTCCAACACCCAGGCGTACTTGAAGGAGCCCTTGCCCATCTATTGTGGTTAAAACACAGAAAGAGTAGGAAATCGGAAAAACAAAATGAGAGGTGAATCAGGAATGAAGTTTAACAAAAAATCAAACAATAAAACGGAAACATATGCGAATCCAATTTTTGTAAACATCATTTTATCTTTAACAATTTTTACATAATTTGAAGAGGTTACAGTTTTTATGTCATGTTAAAGATTTCCACTGAAATTAGCGTGCTAACTAACTAGCCTCAGCCCATTGTGTCTTGAAATACCACTTGTCCCTGTAAAGATGATAGTAAGTCACCATAGCTCCAGATTGCCCTCAGTACCACTGCTGAGGTATTGCCACGTGTGCCGACTGCTCCCCATGTTGACTGCTCTAGTCAGGGCCGTCCCTCCCTACAGGCCGATCACGCAGACTGCGTGGGGCCTCACCTCGCGGGTGGGTCCTCAACTGAGCCGCAAATGCGGAGCGCTTATGCGGCGCAATTAGTGTGGCCTGTCGACGCTCGCGAAACAGAAGGCCTCATCGTCTAACTTTGCGTGGGGCCTCAAGTTGGCCAGGGACGGCCCTGGCTCTAGTTGCCACAATTCGGATGGACTAAGGTGCAGAACTTTTACTGTGGATATAGTCCAATAAACCCATTTACTAACTCTACACGCAGGTGGAGTACACAGAAAACAGAAAGGATGCCAACGCCACGCAGTGGCAGTGTTCATTTGGCCAGCTCTAAGATATTTAGCAGTTTAGGGGAAATGTGCATATTCTTCAGTTGTCAGTTAATAAAGCTTTTTGACAGAACTGACGACTGTAAATTTGATTGGATGCAGAAGTAAGGGTGAAATGCTGCCCCCTATTTCTAAGAGCATCTGTCTCTGAACTACATATTGCACCTTCAACACGAGTATTGAGGGAAGACTTGTTAAAGTTTGTACACATATTTCAACAGTAGATGGCAGTTGTAACAAGGCAAAATTAGGGAGCAGTTACATTCACCACACCTGTTTTTCCACACCTGACACATGTCAGTTTGGGCCTAAAATGTATCAAGTTTAACGCCTCTGGTGTCTCCTAAAACCAACCTCAGCGGCTTCCTTCTCGAACTTTTCGATGGTTCTCTTGTCGATTCCTCCGCATTTGTAGATCAGATGACCGGTGGTGGTGGATTTGCCGGAGTCTACGTGGCCAATGACCACGATGTTGATGTGGAACTTTTCCTTTCCCATTGTTGATGTTCTGGCTCTAAACAACATGACGGGCAGTTATGTTGACTTTAAAAAAATTCAATATTTCAGTTTCACATTCATCGGTTCACATGTCAGATCTAAACATATTCCAGCCTTTTGACTCACCTGGTTGCAAAGCAAAATGGACGAGGTGGATGCGTGTCGTCTCTTGCCCTTCTTTATCAATCTGCACCCTCACTTCCTTCTACTTCAGCTACTATGTGATCTGTGGAAAACGCCTCTCCTATAACCTCCTCCTTCTGCGCATCTGTTTAATGAATGTTTGTACTGTTGCTTTATTTTTATGTGTGCCTCTACGGACTTGTCCAACTAGTTTTGCCAGTGTCTTCTTGTTTGTGTCAGGGTTGAGTGAAGCAGGCAGGACCCAAATACAGATTTCAAAGAAAAATACCTTTATTCCAAGGCCAAAAACAGAACCCTACCCCGAGACACAGTCAAAGACAAACAAGGAACTCACAAAGACTAACAGAAAACACAGAACCTAAATGCACACAGGACTAATCAAACAAACAAGAGACAGATGAGGAGGAAGGAGAAAAACCAAGGGCACCAGGTGAACACAATCGGGTAATCAGGTAGGAGGGAAAACAGACAGAAAGCAACAGGCAAGACAGAGGGTGAACACTTTTCAAAATAAAACAGGAAACCAAAATCAGAAAAGGCAAGAAAAAACACAACACAGACAGATCGTGACAGTACCCCCCACTCAAGGGACGGATCCCAGACGTCTCAAAAAAAGTCCAGCAGTGTGGGTGGAGGGGGACCGGAGGAGGGACACAAAACTAGGGCCAACAGGGTGGGTGGAGGGGGTCTGGAGGACGAGTTTGGGCTGACAGTCCAGGGGCACAGCGGAGGACCCGGAAGGGGTCTCGGGCGGACGGCCCGGGGGCAAGGCAGAGATCAAGGATGGGGTCTCGGGGGACGGCCCGGGGGCAAGGCAGAGTTCATGGTGGGGTGAAGGCCCCGGCAGGAAGAGTCAGGGGGCCGGGCCCGAGGGCGAGGACCGCGGCAGGAAGAGTCAGGGGGCCAGGCCCGGGGGCGAAGACCGCGGCACTCAGGGGGGCCGGGATCGAGGGCGAAGACCAGACAGCCCCGGAGGCCGGGCAGGACCTGGTGTCGGCCGAACAGGAACCGGAGCCGGCGGGACAGGCTTCGGCAGGATCCCCCACGGAAGAGGACAAGGAGTTGTCAGGACGTCCGGCGAGACAGGTGATGGCGGGGCCTCCGACGGAACAGGACAAGGGTTTGGCAGGACCCCCGGCAGACGAGTTGTCGGTGGGACCCCCAGAGGAACAGCACATAGGATTGGCAGGACCCCCGGCGGAAGAGTAGTCGGCGGGACCTCCATCGGGACTGAACATGGAGCTGGCAGGACCCCCAGCGGAAGCTTCACCGGCACAGGACATAGGGTTGGCAGGACCCCCGGCAGAAGAGTAGTCGGCGGGACCCCCAACGGGACAGGACATAGGGTTGGGAGGACCCCCGGCAGGAGAGTAGTCGGCGGGACCCCCAACGGGACAGGACATGGGATTGGCAGGACCCCCGGCAGGAGAGTAGTCGGCGGGACCCCCAACAGGACAGGACATAGGATTGGCAGGACCCCCGGCAGGAGAGTAGTCGGCGGGACCTCCAACGGAACAGGATCTGGTGTCGGCAGGACCCCCGGCGGAACAGGTAACGGCGGGACCTCCAACAGGACACGGGGAGCTGGAGTGGGTCGGAACACCGACAGAACACGAGGAACTGGAGTGGGCTGCAACACCGACATGAAGCCGGAACCATGGCTGCTGGGGCCGGTACTGGAGTCGGAATTGAAGCCGGAACCATGGCTGCTGGGGCCGGAACTAGCTGCTGGGGCCAGAACTGGGGCCGGAACTGGGGCCGGAACCATAGCTGCTGGGGCCAGAACTGGGGCTGGAACCATGGCTGCTGGGGCCAGAACTGAGGCTGGAACCATGGCTGCTGGGGCCAGAACTGGGGCCGGAACTATGGCTCTTGGGGCTCGGGCTGCCAGCCTGGACCTGAGACTCCCCCTCCCGGGAGCCCCCTGGAGACTGCGTGAGCCTCCAAAAGCCAGACGAGCTCCAGAGAACTGGAAGAAGCAGAGGCCGACTCCAGACGGAACACACCGAGGCGTATTTTGTCAGGTTGGGAGTTGGGAGGCAGGGAGCTAGCATGCCTGGGGCTAGCAGGCCGGGAATCACACACCGAGAGGAAGTCCAAAATCCAGCCAGGTAAGAATTTCACTAAACCTGGTTTCTCCATAGCCATCTGGTGAGATGAGCAGCCTCTCGCTGCTGAACTCCAGACGCTCCCCTCCACTTATCAGAGCAGCCAGCCAAAGAAAAGGAAAAATTGAGTAATTCTAGCTCAAAAGAATCTGCTGGGCCCATCCTTGGTGAGTTCCTTCTGTCAGGGTTGAGTGAAGCAGGCAGGACCCAAATGCAGATTTCAAAGAAAAATACATTTATTCCAAGGCCAAAATGTAAAAAACAGAACCCTACCCCGAGACACAGTCAAAGACAAACAAGGAACTCACAAAGACTAACAGAAAACACAGAACCTAAATGCACACAGGACTAATCAAACAAACAAGAGACAGGTGAGGAGGGAGGAGAAAACCCAGGGGCACCAGGTGAACACAATCGGGTAATCAGGTAGGAGGGAAAACAGACAGAAAGCAACAGGCAAGACAGGGGGTGAACACTTTTCAAAATAAAACAGGAAACCAAAGACAGAAAAAGACAAGACAAAACACAACACAGACAGATCGTGACAGTTTGTTATGTTTTTATCAATAACCACGCCTGCAAGAATAATAATCTGCAGTAGAAGCGGGAAATATTTTACATAAAGGAAATGCAATGAAACACAAAAGAAACGTCTTTATTTGGCAATGTTTAAGATTTTTATTGTTTTGGTTTCAACTTAATTATGATCATAGATTCTCCTAAAAAGGCCAAAACCTTCCTTTCCTGCGGAAACTTTTACGATGGGTTTTAATCAGCATAAGCCATTCCTTTAGTAGAGAGCTCTGTCTCAGAGCAGACGGCGCAGGGGGGCAGGGAGGAAGGGACGGGGTGGGCCGCTGCTGCTGAGACGTGACTCTTTGTCGGACGTCCTGCAAGAAAATTCATTTCTTCTTGTCGGCCTTCTGTGCAGACTTGGTGACCTTTCCGCCGGAGGGGAGCTTCTTGTCCACAGACTTGATGACACCAACGGCAACAGTCTGCCTCATGTCACGCACAGCAAAACGACCTGAGAGGAGAAGGTGGATATGAGAAAAGAGACAAAAAGGAGGAGGCAATGAGAGGCCGAAAAGATGCCATCCTATCTATGTTTATTCAACTTTTTTTTAAATAATTAGTCTTTAAACATTTGTGGGTTTTTTCCGTCTATTTCATTATAGCTAAGAACAAAACTAGCTGGCAGGCTTTGTTTTGATTGGTCAACCGTTTAGAGATGTCCCGCCCCATAGTCTATCATGTGCAATGTGTTGGAGCACCAGCCAATAGAAGAGTGAGTGTTGCATAGTGATTCCATTATGTTACGGAAGTAAAAAGGAGTCCAATTGAGGCGTTTCAGGGGATTGGGGAGTGTGAGGGAGAAAGTCCCTCTGGAGCCTTTGCAGAACATTTACCTGTACCAAAAACCGTAATAACACACTACAGGAAAATAAAACTCAAAAAAGCCTAATAGGGCCCATTTACGGGGTGGTGACTTTGACGATTGATAAAGCTGTTCTCTTAGATATTGCAATATAGCAAAAACATTTCTTTATCGTACTAAATATAGTCTTTGGCCCCAAAACTTCCCATAAACCTTACATACTATAATAAAGGTAAACACAAAAGTGCCAGTAGAAAAGTATGATAAAGGTAAATAGTCAGAACAGCAATATAATTTCAATGTATGCCCTCAACTTGTATTAATGCGTTCCAAAAATCGTAGATTCTGCATCATAACATTTGTTTAAAATAAAGGGTTGGGAACTGTTAATCTCTATTCTTGTGCATATGTACTAAGGAGGCACATTTTTTTATGATTTCCTCACTCTTCAACCATGTCAATTATGATTGATTGAACAATTATTCAAATCTTATAGAAAACGTAATGTCTTTCCCTTATTATAGTGATACTGAAATACTGTAAGTGACAGGAGCCAATTCAACCTCTTTATCCAAATAATCTTCCAAACATGATTCTGAGTGACTGTCAGACTTCTTGGAGTGCATGAAGGCATTTCAAGCTTTTCTACTTGGAAACAACCTCTACAGCACAACATCTAACAAAACGATGATATAGTAAAAATGTGTACAATAGTTCATCATAGATGTTGTGTTTCTGTCCACCTGATGAATGGTAAGTATTTACTTAATTTTTTCTCTGTTTTCGGTCTTCACCAGCTCCTGGGGGAAATAATTGGCTTTATAGCTGCAAATTGCTCCACTATGTTCCCAAGCTTGTCTCGGTCTGTCTGTCCTTTCTTTAATGTTAGGGAGGAAGCATACATAAATATAAGAGATATTGGCAATTGCTTGTTCTCATTGACCACTGTAATGAGAATAGGAGTTGGTTCATTGAGAAAAGTAGATGGCGGTTCTCCTCCAGTCAGAGAAGCATTATACCATTGTAGGGGAGGAGGGCACGATTCAAATTCTATGTACTATTTTAGGAAGGTAACATAATAGATCTGTGTGGAGTAATAAGTGGAAGATCTTTAGTCTCTGAGAGATTCTGAAGCTTAAAGGTAAGGTAGGTAAGAATGGAGAAACTAGCTCGAGTGCGCTAGAATTTGAAACTACGCAGCCGAAAAAATCTGCCCCTTCCTTCAGACTTCCTTACAGAGCCCCTCCTCCAACACACACAAACGCGCACATGACCAATGAGAAAACGAGATAAGTTTGTGCACGAGATGGAAGGCTGACAGGCAGGTAGGCCATCCATTTATTTTTGCCGGGCCGGCTAAAATAATTGGTCGTGCTTTTTACAGTGCTACGGCTTCCACAGATGACATTTTTGTATTTATTGTCAAAGCATTTAATGGATTCATTGCTATCGTGATGTTGAGAGCATTCCATGGAATATATAACAAAAAGTGTTTCTGAAGTGAATTACCTACCCCACCTTTAAGTGGATGGTTAATATGTTTCCTTCACACTTTTGCTTTTGTCAATAGCCTACACCCACTTTTCCACCTCAGACAAATTACCAAACATTTTTAGAAGAAAAACTTTGAATTATTATTTTCCTATATTTCAGCATTTCCCTTCAGTTTGTTTTATGTGTAAATAGGAAATTCACATTAAAAACTAATAGACGGGAATGCAGGTCGTAAGAGCTGACATGGAGTTGGCTTCTATAAAGCTGCTGAGGTTTTATACTCAGCCATTTGCAGCTTTAACTAGACCTTGTCTCACAGTGAAGTTTTGAATTGTTGTAGCAGGTGTGACCCGTTCTGCAGGTCCTTAACATCTGTTAGGGTGTAACCGTCATTGACGTAAGCAGCTACAGGGGCGGCAAAATGTCTGCATTGATAACCATGTATACATCGAGGAATCATAGCAGTGAGTCACTCACCCAGAGGCGGATACTGGGAGAAGCTCTCAACACACATAGGTTTTCCAGGCACCATGGTGATGATGGCGGCGTCTCCAGACTTCAGAGCCTTGGGGTTGTCCTCAAGCTTCTTGCCGGATCGACGGTCGATCTTCTCCTTGAGCTCGCTGAACTTGCAGGCAATGTGAGAGGTGTGGCAGTCCAGCACGGGGGCGTAACCCTGGGAGATCTGCCCAGGGTGGTTCAGGATGATGACCTGCAGAGGGACAGAGGTTAAAGGAGACACATCCAATGAGCTGTTCTCCAAGAAGAGTGGATGAAGATAGACTGTCCACTATAACAGTGTCACTAAGTAGTCTGGTTCAATGTACATTATGATGCATAAATATAGGGGATATACATCTTTTCACCAAAATTGGTTAAGTACACCTTCACGTTACGATTAGCTAGATTTAAAACTTAGCATCCCACTCAGTTTACGACCAACAATTTGGGTTGTTTTAAACGCTTCCACAAAGAGTTCATGCAAAGTGTATATTTATATAGCCCAATATCACAAAATATGTTTGTCTCAGTGGGCTTTGCAGGTTAACAAACATAGATGACAGTGTTAGGAGCTAAATAATATTACAAGAAAATAATAAAAAGACAAAGTAGAACGTGAAATACAAATAAAATAGATAAAAATAAAACCAAATAAAATACAAATAATAAATAAAATACCATAAGATGTAGGACTCAGGAGGATAAACATAGAGTCATCTTGAAGCAGCTTTAACGTTATGCTTTCTTAAAACAGGAACGTCTTCAGCACACTCTTATTATCGTGACTTGATGAGGGGAGTATGTATGTACATTTTATTAATAGTAAGGATTTTGTAAAAAATCCACATGCTTGATTTGTATTTTGTTGCTGTCATAACATCTGCCTAGAGAATGTAATCTAAATCTGCCATGAGAATTGGCACATTTCAAGAAATGTCTTTGACTGGGTACAGAACTTTGAATACGCCCTCTACTCTGGGCTGACAATTCTTTCTGACATCAGGCAAGAAATGTCTGTTATTCTGCTTTGTCACTGTCTCTTTAAACTGTATATTAAACGAATAACTTACTTGGGGATAAATATGAGTATATTTACTTAATATGAGTTCAATTTATGTAAAAACGAACACTCACCTGGGCGGTGAAGTTGTCTGCGGCCATGGGTGGGTCGTTCTTGCTGTCTCCAGCCACGTTTCCACGGCGGATTTCCTTGACGGACACGTTTTTGATGTTGAAGCCAACGTTATCACCAGGGAGAGCTTCAGTTAGAGTCTCGTGGTGCATCTCCACAGACTTCACCTCAGTGGTCAGGTTGGGGGGGGCAAAGGTGACGATCATGCCGGGCTTCAGGATGCCGGTCTCCACACGGCCTACGGGTACTGTTCCAATACCTGGGAGAGCAGGGGACGTTTCAGTTTCCTCCAAAGTAAAATAACTTGCATTAGAATAAGCTGAATCTTTGGATGCAAGAGTGTGAGCTGTAATTTAGTTCAATCAATGATCCTGGTTTTATCAATGTTTATTTATATAGCCCAATATCACACATTTTACATTTGTCTCAGTGGACTTCACAGTTTGTGCAGAATATCAGTATGACAATACGACACCCTCTGTCCTTAGACCCTCACATCGTACAAGGAAAAACTTCCAGAGAAACCCCACAGTTTAAAGGGAAAAATGGGAGAAACCTCAGGGAGAGCAACAGAGGAGGGATCCCTCTCCCAGGACGGACAGACGTGCAATAGATGCCGTGTGTAAATCGAAAAGATAATACATTTACAACATAGGTAGTGCAAATGTTTGGAAATGCATGTGTGTATAATAAGAAGATGAATCCACGAGGATATCCATCCAGGAATTATGATCCAGGACCACAGCAACAGGATCAGCCACGACTCAGGATCCCAGCGTAAATAAACACCGAAAAGAAATTTGGGGGAAGCTGGGTTATTCGGAACATGAGAGTACACAGAGACAGAGAGAAGGAAGAAGGTGTCCCCCGACAGTCTAAGCCTATAGCAGCAAAACTAAGGGCTAAATCTAATCAGCCCTAACTATAAGCTTTATCAAAAAGGAAGGTCTTAAGCGCACTCTTAAAAACGGATAGCCCAAACAGAGATGCTAAACAGTATTAACTTAATTAACAAATAACTATGACTAGTAATCTCCAAATATGTTATCCAACAAACTATTTTGGTGGGTAATAAGAGTCGATGTCAAACAGCAAAAATGTCATAAAATCCAAACTGTGACCATATCTACATGGAATATTTTTGACAGCAAAGAAAAAAATCGAAAATGTAGTGAAAAAGCCTGTTAGGCTGTTATAACTTCATAAACAAATTGCTATGATTAGTTATCCACAACATTTTTATGAACACATTTGCCAAAGTCATTAGGCCTAACTGTGACCATATCAACATGCAATATTGTTGACAGAAAAAGAGGAAAGATGGACAATTTATTAAAAAAATAAAAAAGTCAGAACAGCAGATTATGTTGAAGAAAAAATATTTCTAATGTTTGCATTCATCGTTTCTTGTGCTGTTGAGTGCCACATCAGAACTACATCCATTATTTAAACAGTCTATGCACTACACAGGCAGCAAACATTAAGAACAGTCGGGAGACTTTAACACCAGTGACCCAGACACAGAGACATGGTTATATATTGGCTCATGGGCTGCATTTCTCAATATAATCAACAAGAAAAGGCTTGTCCACAGTTCTCATTGACTAAAACCAAAACCGTTTCCGCTCCGTTCCCAGACTTGTAGTCAACTAACACTCGATCCTAAAAAATGTATAAAGGTGGACCAAAAACTACAAAAAACTACCAGAGACATTTGACTCAGGACTAAGACTAAATTAAAAGAAAGCTGACTAAATGAACACCAAGTCAGTATTTCTCTGGCACAGAATAGAGTAAATTAACAATAGTGTTAAAACATCCAAGGTGAAGGAGTATTTTAATTATACACAGATACTATCCAAAAGATCCAGTTTCATCTCTGTGATAGGCCTGTCTTAGCTGTCTGGATCCACTCCCACAGAGCAGATATCAGAGGCTGGATCTAGGTTGTGACAGCTCACTCAAGAGTCTCCAATTTCACCACACGCTGCTGCTGCTGTTACTGTTGATGGTGCCACACTCAGGTAAGCAACTTTTCTCTGTTCTTCTTTGTTTGGTTTGATTTTTTGCAGCCTGGTTTCAGTCCAGATCTCCTTTTATTTAAGTTAGCATTGACTCGTATGTACAAATGTTGGTTGCGAAGCTCTGTGTTTTGTTTTGATAGGTAAATGAAACCCTTTTCAGATAGAAAAGTGTGACACTGCAGTCTGTTGAATGAATGCCTTTTTTGACATTCGGGCAATGTCTGTGCATAAATGTCACTTCCTGCTTCATTCAGACATGAAATGGTTACAGAGCCTTAATGCTCCCTTGATGTTTGGAGATATTTAGGACGTAGGTAGGAGTGGTGACTCCTGGAAAAGTGCAGTGAGCAGGAAGCCAATGGTAAAGAGGAAGAGGAGTGCTTTCTGCTCTGTCGCAGTGACGTTTAAAAAGCCTTTTTTCCCTCTCTTTGTGATCATTGGCGGAAGCAGCGAGGCTCATTCTGCCCCTTAACAAATACTTCTCATCTATTTCATTAATTGCAAAGAAAATGGTGCTGCATATTTTATAATGTCCAAAAGACCCAATGAGGATATGTCATTAGCTCAGATGCTCTATGATAAAGGTTCTGATTGGATATTCATAAACTAGAGAAAGAGTACTCATTGGTATATAATAGCGATTGAAGCGTTATTTTTTAAAACTCTTTTACCATCAATCGGCTTACTTGTTGTGTTCATATTCACACATGATATCGACATGTTAAATCAAATTTACGTACAGTTACAGTGCACATTTGAAGGGGCTTTAAAGTGTTATATGAGGCTAGTCTGTTTTTGTTAATGGGTAGTTATGAGAAAGTAGTGTGCCTTTCTATGACATAATGTTGCCTTCTTAACTGTAACCTGTAATGAAATCACACTCCTTACCGCCAATTTTGTAGACGTCCTGCAGGGGCAGACGCAGGGGCTTGTCTGTGGGGCGGGCGGGGGGCAGGATGGAGTCCAGAGCCTCCAGCAACGTGGTGCCACTGGCCCCGCCCTCCTTACGCTCGACCTTCCAGCCCTTAAACCAGCTCATCTAAAATGGAGGGTGCCCAGAGAGAGAGGCAAAAAGACAGGAAGAGTCTAAATAAAGGATTATTTTTGGTAAAAAATAAATAAATAATCTAAGGCATAAAGTTGAAACTTCTCATAGTGACTACATGTGTCCGGGGGAAATCCATCATTTTAAGAGGGTAATTATTATAACAAAATTTTTGCTTTTTATTTATTTCTCATGCAAATTACCATCTCATTGAAAAATGTATATTTATTACCTAAATACAAAGCACCGCTATTTACTGACTTTTATTATTTATGGTTCAAACATTTCTCAAACTAGAACAAATTAAATTACTGTACTGTGGATATTTCAAATATAGAATAATATACTACAGTACTGTATAATATAGTTTTACCTCAGATCAATTATAGTAAGGTTAAAGCTCCAATAGTATAATTTTAACTGGCCTAAAAATAAACGAGTAATAATATAATATACATAAATTCAAACCCATTATGATATAATTTAGACAGCATTGGTATAGACATGATTTTGTCACAAGCTTTTCGACCCATAAAAGTGGGTTAATTCTAAAGTATAACCTTGATCACTATAAGAGGTATCCCCTTTATTACCTTTAGGCATAAATTATATAAATCTGAGTTAGTGTCACAGATGTGTGATGGAATAACTTAAAGTAAGTTGACGTGAGACAAGTTGTCCACCTACCAACCAGACAACTTGAGCTTTGTATGTTCCTCACCTTTTCACTGGCCTCCAGCATGTTGTCTCCGTGCCATCCAGAGATTGGGACGAAGCTGACCGTGGCTGGGTTGTAGCCGATCTTCTTGATGTAAGTGCTCACTTCCTTAGTGATCTCCTCATAGCGCTTCTGGCTGTAAGGGGGCTCGGTAGAGTCCATCTTGTTGACTCCTACGATGAGCTGCTTGACACCGAGGGTGTAGGCCAGCAGGGCGTGCTCACGGGTCTGGCCGTTCTTGGAGATACCGGCCTCAAACTCACCAACACCGGCAGCAACGATCAGCACAGCGCAGTCAGCCTGAAGAGGGAGGCCTTTTAAAAAATGCATGTACATACAAATAGTATAACAAATTGAGACAACATTGAAAAGTGTGTCTACTTCACCTGAGAGGTACCAGTGATCATGTTCTTGATGAAATCCCTGTGTCCAGGGGCATCAATGATGGTCACGTAGTACTTGGCAGTCTCAAACTTCCACAGAGCGATGTCGATGGTGATACCACGCTCCCGCTCTGCCTTCAGTTTGTCCAACACCCAGGCGTACTTGAAGGAGCCCTTGCCCATCTGTTGTGGTTAAAACAACAAAGAAAAAACAGGATGTATAATGAAATATAAGTGGGTATCAGCCAGAGAAGTTCAACACTGAACTATACAGTTTTTCAAAAAAGTTGCTCAGTGTCATTACCAGATGTAATTAAATTATTATTCAAGACTAACTTAAAGTAGCAATATCATATTTAGATTTTTTTTTGATACCTCTGTTTGGTGACCATTAAATGTTTTATTCCTTAATTAAACAAGATATGCCAAATTGCAAAATGCATCAAATAATTTAAAAAAAAGGTATTTTCCTAAAATATAATTTGGTATGTTTGCTGATTTATATCATTTAATATTAAAAATAATAGTAAACATTAGCACCAAAATTGAATGCCAATTTTGTAACATTTATTCAAGTTTATTACCTGTTCCTAATTTTCATTCTGACTCCCCTTTCTCGAAGCATATACTTTTCCAATGTTCCTTTTAAACTCTACCACATCTCATTGTTTTCTTTTACAATATTCACTTAAAAAAAGGTTAAACATTTAACAATGTCTTCATTCAAAACCTGTTTAAACTAAATTTAAACGTACAACTTGACATAGATTAAACATTGCATTTGGGATTTCGCTCTAGTTTAGTGAATAAAATCGCTCAGATTGATTTAATTCCAGTTTTTAATAAATTGGTATCTATTAGAATATTATGTGCATACTAAATACGTATTTCAATGATCATTTGGGGCTAGTTTTCAGATAGCTGTATTACCCATGAAAGCTTTGCAAGTAATATTTGCGAAGATGTCAACACAGTACTGATACTTACAGTAATTGGGGAAAGTCAGTGGCGTAACTATAGACGGTGCAGTCTGTGCAATGCACCGGGGCCCAGAGCCAGCCAGGGGCTCATCCTAATTTTCGGCTCTGATGTAACAACATTCATAATTAAGTAGAGGTAACACCCTTTTCACCCCGGTTACACCTTTCATTTGCCCTGTACGATGGGCGCTGTAAGTGGGCGCTGTTGTTATTAGCATCTGGTGCTAGCTGCGCTAACTGATATAAAAAGAAGATGTTTCTGCAACAATGGTGGAGGGGAGCTCTTTCCTGACAGACTGAGAGGCTGATAACTACAGCTCAGTGAGGTAAAGGACTCTCTCAGTGTTTAGATAGTTAACTTTAGTCAAAGTTATCTCAGTGGGTCTCAAAGGTTTTGATCACAATTTATGTAAACACATTTTCCAAGGCACTTTATAATTATTGGGATAAACAGGTTTGAAATCATTCCAATGTAGGACAGTAAACCAAAAATATTGTTTAAAACTGGAGAGATTAAAAAAAAAAGCATTACTAAATAAATGTTAACTAGGTAAAATAAGATATGAATGAACAACAAAAATTAAATAAGTTACATTTATTTGTTATTGGATATGGCACACTTATTTGATTATTAAAATGTAAACCGATCTTTTTCATATGGGTGTTTAGAGTTGCACCCCCAGATCTAGTCTCTAGTAATTGTGTGCTCAAAGTATTTTCTATGGGGGGGGGGGGGGCTAAAATCTCGCCTAGGGCATCAAATTGGCGAGAACCGGCCCTGCTTTCATGGCATGTGATACCTTGCGTGACGAGCGAACCGTTTAATCAACCTGTACTGTACTGTAGCTAGCAGCAGCAAGTTCGGTAGCATTATACAAAATGTAATAGCTTGCATTTATAATGTACAGCAAACCAAAGCACAAGAGCGGCGCTCAAAAGAGAAAGGACAAGAGAGAGTGTATGTCCGTGCGTGTGTGAGTGCATCAGCGAGCGCTTATGTTTGGGGCGAGGGGGGGGGGGGGGGCAAAACAATATTTGCACTGGGGTCAATCACAACCTTGTTACGCCACTGGGGACAGTGCATGTGTTTTAAACCATAGACAGACTGTAAAGGTTTAAACAGTAGGTGGCAGTTTAAACCAAGCAATACCAGGGAGCAGTGTCATCCACCACCACACCCGTTTCCCTTACATATCTGATGATAGAAGATCTGTGATTTGCTATGTTTTGTTTAGTGACAACATATAATCAAGGCATGTGTTTCAACAAACCAACCTCAGCGGCTTCCTTCTCGAACTTCTCGATGGTTCTCTTGTCGATTCCTCCGCACTTATAGATCAGGTGGCCGGTGGTGGTGGACTTGCCGGAGTCGACATGGCCAATGACCACGATGTTGATGTGGAACTTTTCCTTTCCCATTTTGATTTACTGGTTATAAACATGGGAAACAGTTATGTTGACTCTACTATGCAATATATGTCAGACTTATGGTATGAGCAGCACTATGTGAGGTCATTGGCTGTGACATAAATTAGCCAACTTTATAGTGAACTGCTGGACTTTAACTGTCATTAAATCATACTATCAATAATTTAACATTGTGAGTAGTTACAATACATAACTATGCAAGTTTGAACATCTGAGTAGCGTCAGTAGGGACCCTATGGTAGGGACACATCACGCATTTTAATTCTTTTTTTTAAACGTCTCATGGTTCATCTCTGCGGCATATTAAACCAGTTAGCTAACGTTAGCTCGTCAGTCGTTACGTATTGAAGCATAATGTAGCTGTGTAGGGCGATTAAACGTCGAGTAATGCGTTCAGTGCGGATGTTAGGATGTTTGACATGAACAACTCAGTTCCGTCTCGTGCACGCCACCGGAAAGGCACTGGATGAGTCACGCGCCATGTGCTCGGTGCCGGCTGCTCAGCCTCCATGTTGTGCCGCGAGCGCAGAGCCGCCATGTTACCGACTGATGCATGCGCGCTCCCGAAACAGCAGTGTGCGCGTTCATGACGTTAGACAGAAAAGACTACAATGACTGGCAGAATGATATCCGACAATTTTAGAGCTCAAGTTTTCCAATTAGGGAGTTTGTACACCTAATGCCTTAAGCCCCTTTAGACAAAGTCGAACAAATATGTTTAACCATATGATAAAGGTTTGAATAAGATTTACATAGGTGAGCTGGCATGTTAACCCTGTTTGCATGTACCTGGATAACATTTTTATATAATAGGTTGAGCAAGATTGTAGGACAGACCAATTGGCCATGGCTCAAGCTTGTATACATGACTCCAAATTCCCTGCTATGTAATAACACTTGCTATTTTTTCAAAGACATGCATACAGTAAAGCTTTTATTAAAAGATGTGTCACCAACCTGTACCCAGCAAATAAGACGTTCCCTGATATAGAGTGTAGGGTAGGCAAAAAAGGACCGTATGTGATCCGTCCCGAGTTTTTATACTGAACTAGGGGAGAGGGAGGGCTGTGCATGCTCTTGTTGCTGTCAGACTAAAATAAGGGATGCCATTGGCTGGGGTGGCATAATTCCTACGAGGAGATTGGCTGGCAAGTGCATCACTAGACAGAGATAGCATGGTCAAAAACCGCTGCACCACAGACAAGAGAGGCAGCCGAAATCTACAACACCTGCAATAATGTAATAAGGGCAGACAAGCCAATTTCAATTTTTTCAAAGACATTTATTTTTATTAGTTACCAGCAGCTTTCTTTCCAATTAAATTTGTGGCATTTGAACAACATTTCCAACTTAAACTTAACTGAGAAGAGGCACCGTCATGTGATTCAGGTAAGTGACAATGCCATTTAGTTCTTTTTCCTGCGAAAACTTTTGCGATGGGTTTTAATCAGCATAAGCCAGTCCTTGAGTAACGAGATCTGCCACAGAGAAGGTGATATAGGGTGAGGGCATGGCAGGGGGAAAGGAGTGGCCCGCTGCTGCCGGCACACTTCTTGTTGCTGGATGTCCTGCACGACCATTCATTTCTTCTTGATGATCTTCTCTGCAGCCTTGGTTGTCTTTCCGGAAGCATCCTTGGTCACAACAGCCTTGATAACACCGACAGCCACTGTCTGTCTCATGTCACGGACGGCGAAACGACCTGGAATACAGGATTGTCGACATTAGTAAAGCATTGTGCACAAACAGAATGTAGACTTCATTTTTTTTCATTTTTCAGTTTGTATACAACAGGATTTCAAATACATACCGAGGGGAGGGTAGCTGGAGAAGGGCTCCACAACCATGGGCTTCTGTGGGATCATTTTGACAATGGCGGCGTCTCCTGACTTGACAAACTTGGGGCTATCCTCAATCTTCTTGCCAGAACGACGATCAATCTTTTCGATGAGCTCGGTGAACTTGCAGGCAATGTGAGCTGTGTGGCAATCGAGCACTGGGGCGTAACCTGCGTTGATCTGGCCAGGGTGGTTCAGGATGATGACCTGTGGACACATTTTCATTAGAGCTCTACCAAATTGCAAATATAATATATATATATTTTTTTATCATTATTTGACCATCAAGCCATTTAAGTGAAATGCTAACCTGGGCGTTGAAGTTGTCGGCTCCCTTGGGTGGGTCGTTCTTGCTGTCGCCAGCCACGTATCCACGACGGATTTCCTTGACGGACACGTTCTTGATGTTGAAACCGACATTGTCGCCGGGCATAGCCTCAGTCAGAGACTCGTGGTGCATCTCCACAGACTTCACCTCAGTGGTGAGCATAGCAGGTGCAAAGGTTACGACCATGCCGGGCTTCAGGAGACCGGTCTCAACACGACCCACAGGTACTGTTCCAATACCTGAGTAAAATAATTGGGTTAAGTCACCTAGCTTTAAGAGAAGTTATAACTTACAGCACTCCCTTTGCTAATAACATTTTCCATTCATACCGCCGATTTTGTAGACGTCCTGCAGGGGAAGACGGAGGGGCTTGTCGGTGGGGCGGGACGGGGGCAGGATGGCATCGAGAGACTCCAGCAGAGTGACTCCACTGGCATTACCCTCCTTACGCTCAACCTTCCATCCCTTGAACCATGTCATCTGAGGACAGATTCAAAATAAATAATTAGTTCCAAGTCTAATCCAACCTGTACACAAGTCAAGCACCTTAAAGTAACATTTCTCACCTTTTCACTGGCTTCCAGCATGTTGTCTCCGTGCCATCCAGAGATGGGGACAAAGGGCACAGTTAAGGGGTTGTAGCCGATCTTCTTGATGTAAGTGCTCACTTCCTTGGCGATTTCTTCATAACGGGCCTGGCTGTAAGGGGGCTCGGTGGAGTCCATCTTATTGACTCCTACGATGAGCTGCTTCACACCGAGGGTGAAAGCCAGCAGGGCATGCTCACGGGTCTGGCCGTTCTTGGAGATACCGGCCTCAAACTCACCAACACCAGCAGCAACGATCAGCACAGCGCAGTCAGCCTAAAATAAAATTAGATTTGAAGTTTTTATGTTGACAGAAGACTTATGGATCAAAACTTGAACGTGCCATTTATTAATATGATAACTTACCTGAGAGGTACCAGTGATCATGTTCTTGATGAAATCCCTGTGTCCAGGGGCATCAATGATGGTCACGTAGTACTTGGCAGTCTCAAACTTCCACAGAGCGATGTCGATGGTGATACCACGCTCACGCTCTGCCTTCAGTTTGTCCAACACCCAGGCGTACTTGAAGGAGCCCTTGCCCATCTATTGAAAAGGGATTAATTGGGACACATTAGATAGAATTCTTCAGCCTCTAGAAAATGGTCAATTGAAGAACATTTGCAAAAGGTCAAGAATTGATCACATATTGTTTGCTATAAATTGTACACGATGAAATGTTTTAAGATAGATACTCTCTTAAATTAATGCATTTTTGGCAGTAGTGTATAAGCACATTATTATTTAAAAACAAAAAATGGTAACTTTTGTTATAAATGGTGGTCAGCATCAGGCTGTGTAAAGTGCACAGTCACAAGCAACGCTGCTCCCGTTAGGCCCCACCCCGTGCGTGCGCGCTCACGGTTCATTCTCGTGCTGGGCAGTAGCGGCTCAGGGTGGGCATGCTGGTGCCGCCATCTTGGCTGTAAAACGGTGTAAAAAAAAATAGACATAGCCGAATTGCTCACCTCAGCGGCTTCCTTCTCGAACTTCTCGATGGTTCTCTTGTCGATTCCTCCGCATTTGTAGATCAAATGACCGGTGGAAGTGGACTTGCCGGAGTCGACATGGCCAATGACCACGATGTTGATGTGGAACTTTTCCTTTCCCATTGTTTTAGTTTCTGTCAACAAATAAAAAATAACCAAGAACGTTAAGAAATGTATCAAGTGGAAGTGCGCCATCATTTATTAGCCTTGTTAATGGCAAATTAAAGGGCGGTAATGAACCATGATGACCCGGGCCCAGATTAATGTTAACACCCGTCAGGCAGTTTATTCAACTTCTTTTAAAAAGAAAACCCGACACGAACATTCAAATACATAACAAATCATTCAAACCACTTAACATGCAATACATTTATCGTTATTCTGTCCATGGTTTGGGCAGCTAGCAAGCGGCTACTGCTGCTAGGCCTCACTCGGCCACAAGCCCGACAGAGACACGTGTTACACTATGGGCCACGTCGTATTAAGTTACAAAGACTGCCAAATATTTAGAAGCTATTGTGCTAGGCCCCCACCGCCTGCCACTGGATAATATGTGCAGTTGTTAAATGAAGAGGGGGGGAAAGAAATACTATTACAACATCCCCGGTTCTCCGCTTTCAAGTCCCCTCTTTGTTCCTTCCTCCACACTCGGTACACCCGCATTAACCGCCTTTGTTTCAACTTAATACAGGATCAAACTAGAATACCCAGTTATAACGATCCTTTACATGTACCGGTAATTTCTTCACACAAAAAGCCACAGGTTTGAGTTAAGTTACATAACCGAAAAGACAACATTTTAAATAAAAAAACTCACATTTTCAGAGAGTAAACTCCTAGCTAAATCTAATCCCGCGATAAAACTATTGAAAGGCCTCAGTCAAAATTGAACTTACCGGTGTTTCTGGGTTTACACGGCCAATGCTGCTGCCCCTAGCCAGGTAACAGAAAGAGAAGGGAAAAAGGGTTGGACTCTGGGTTTTATACTGACTGGGAGGCGGCCTGACTTCCCGTCGCTCTCCTCCGCAAATCACACATATTCCTGCAAAAAACGTCAGCACGTCACCGGATGAACCGCATGAAACATGCATGATGCGTTCACCAGACATTGTGCATATTTTAGAGATGAAACTTACGATAACAGCGATACTCTTCTTAACTGTTGCAGACATGTTAAATATATCGAAAACAGAGAGTAAAATAACACACGTTGTCATGTTTATGGGTTATTTCACCCTCAACCTTTTGAGTTAATCCATCAGCTATTTAACAAGTTTTTTTTTACTTCCTAGTAGGACATTTGTCAACCATTGAGACAATATAAATAAATTATGTAATGCAGAAATATTATTTAAAAAAACGGTGTAAATATAACACATAAAACAGATATTTCTCTGCATATTGAGAAGTGATTTTTCATCATTAATATAAACAACAATAGGAAAAAATAACAATTTCAGACCATAACAGCACATATTGTCAAGTTGAAGGGTTATTTTACTGGCAACTTGTTGAGTTCATCCATCAACTGTTTCATACGTTTTTATTGACTTCCTTTTACGACATTTTTCCACCATTAACACAATATGAATACATTATATATCATATTCTATTTACGTGTATATAGACTCCTTGCACTATTTTTTATTTGTATTTTTGTATTTTATCATGTTGCATAGTTGGAGGAACTTGTGTCAAAACATTTTCATTGCCATTTCTACATTGTAGCTTATGTGCATATAACATTAAAACCTTTGAATCTTGAATCTTATGTCATGCAAAAAAGATTATTAAAAAAAGCGGGTTGAAAACAATACCTTTTTAAAAATATAATACGATTACTGATCTTTTTTTTAATAAAATATACTCCACATTAAAAAAACACAAGACATAAAATATGCCTTCATGACATAGCCTTTATAAAGTTTAAGTTTGATTCAGGGATTTATAATTCAACTATTTTATGGTTTGTGTAAATATCATACATAAAACAGATAATTCTTTGAATATGGGGATGTGATTTTCATTAAAAAAAAAATACTATTTCAGACCATAAAACCACAGGGATTTCCCCCTGTCCCACCCCCTTATTGTGATACTGAGACCAATCATCAGCCTGAGAGGATTATCTCAATCTGAATGAGAAATTTGCATTCAAACAGAGCGAAGACCCTGAAAAGAGGAACTCATGCTGTTTTCAAGACCCCTTATCTTGCCAGTCATTTACATTAGGGGCCAACACCTATACACAACTGATTGAATTAAACATGTTGGTCGCGGGGTGAAGTGTATGCAGGGTCACCTGATTTAGTACTTTACAATCAAAAACGATTGTTTGACATCCTCGCTCTTCACCTTTGGTAACTTCACGGTGGTTTTTATAAGCATATTGTTTTTTAAAACACTTGCATTTGTATAATGTAG
Source organism: Notothenia rossii (assembly GCF_949606895.1). Taxonomy (NCBI): domain Eukaryota; kingdom Metazoa; phylum Chordata; class Actinopteri; order Perciformes; family Nototheniidae; genus Notothenia; species Notothenia rossii. The sequence continues at coordinate 25,381,834 of NC_136908.1, forward strand.
CTAACGTTTTAGGTTAATAAGGAATATTTGATTTATCTTGGGAAAATATACAATCTCACCCATATTTTCATCGTAAAGCCATGTTGTCCCTTGGATGCTACTTAAGGGTGAGGGAAGGAGGTCAGATTCTGCCAGCTCTCCCATCACTTGCCATATTTCCCATATAGAGGCAGCTGGCAGACCCTTCAACCACACACACATTTTTATACCCGGGCAAACCCTCCAGTTCAGGTAACAGCACTGGACTTGTTTATAGTTTCTAATTTCCTTGATTGTAAATTAATCCCTGGTACATGTCAGATACACACACAGTGCTAGCAGGCAACATAAACCAATCCTCCTGTTCTACTCCTCAAATTCATATTATAAAACCTGTCTTAAAAGGTGAAGAACCACGCTTACAGATCTCATTGTATAAAAGAAAAAGCCTAATGCATTTTTGGTACCTTCTGTCTCCACAGTTTAATGTTAAGAATCTTAAAAATGTGGCCGGAGCAGTTTTGAATTTAATAGTGAGCAACACTGATTCTGAAATATAGGTTAATGAGGTGCAATGTCTGTATTTTGACTCACATCCGCTTCTTTTCATTAAATCTTGGAAGATAGACAACACACTCATTTTAAAACACAAACACCTATGGTGTAGCTTGTATCATTTGAAAACCTCAAGTGTGACTTTCTCTGGCTTCATGGGAGGTGACTGGTTTTTGCGTACAGAAAAGTAAACTAGCGTGTTTTACAGTGAAGCTCTCAATGTGGGTTACATATTTCAGACATGAACTACAACAGATTCTGTGTGTGTGTGTGTGTGTGTGTGTGTGTGTGTGTAAGGTGGAATATGATTCAACAGCACATCAGTGATGAGTCATCATTTATAGGTGGTGGTTGCAGCAAAGACAGAAATGAACATTATAAAAAATGCTGTTTATTAGTACAGAAAGATTAACACACATAACATTTAATGTATTTTCCAGTACAAGTAATGATTAGAAACGGTCATCAAGAATCCTTTGGATTGGAAGGATTTACCTTCAAACATGAAATCATTCCTTTTCAAAATTCGAAATCAAGTTCCTCTTGCTGCTCAAGATTATTTGACTATGAATAAATATATTTGACTATGAATAAGCCTCTTTCGGCCTTTTGGCCTGAAAACTTAAGCTGTGGCCTGAGGTTCTCAGCTAATGGGCAATTGTAAAACATCCCCACGTGTCTAAACTCCCTGTTTACAGATAAATACTGTCAAACAGCACACATGTAGGGAAGTTAAACTAAACTATGTCTTCTCTAATTTTACAGGGTCGACTAGAGCAAGAAGAGACAACAGGTAAGTTGTACCGAAGAGATGGCTTGAAGCTATTCCAGCCTCCAAAGGGAGGAGCAAAGAAACTGGACCGAGACAGAGGGGAACTCAGTCCTATTTTGTCATAGCAGTATTTTTACCAGTTAATATTAAAAATATCTTTAAAAAAGAAAAGAAGACATATTCAGAAGAGTATCTAAAGAATACACACGATACATCTACAGAATGAATTTGAATACTCTCTTATAAACCAATATACTACTGAAACACTTAAACATAGGGTACTTTAATTAAAGTCAAAGAACTATCCAATTCTTCAATACAGGTAATACAAGATACAACCAAGAAAAACGCACTCTGGTTAAAGTGGTATAAATATGCCACATGTAACGACAGAAGAATGTTGACCTAATATTGGGCTCATAAGCCAGATAAAAGGTTTGGGAACCACTGCTACAATGTATATAAATAATACTTGTAATACAATCACAAATACACTATCTAATCTATCTATCTATATGGGCGACATAAACACAATACTCTGCATGGCATATTCTTTAAATAATAAATGTTATGTGGATCTTGCAAATTCCTTGCACAAGTTAGCCCATTCCTGTAAACGACCACTACTTCTTTAAACTGCACAGCTCTTCCATTATTAATTCAGATATGCTGCACATATTTTATTAGAGTATGCCCCTATTTTATTATTAGCTTCTACTTTATATCATGGTTCATTGTCCTTTCTTTCATTCCAAATGTGCTATTTTATAATATATATTTGTATATGTTATTTTGTATTTATTTTATTTTGTCAATGCTTGCTTTCATCTAATTTGTTTACTACATTGATGATTTTATGCACCAACATCCCCAAGCGTCTATATGTGAAAATATACTTGGCAATAAACCAGTGGAATTCAGTCTTTAGTGAAACTACTCAGGTGAAAATTTAGACATAGATTTGAAAGATAGACAATGTTTAATCTCATGTTTAATTAATATGCACGGAAACACTATATAGAATCCAGTATAACAACACAGTTTCTAGTGAGCAGCATTATCAAATGTTTCTTCAGAGTTGTCTTTATCTACCAGATTTAAGAATCGTGACTGTGTGGGTTCAGGAAAAGAAGGACTCTGACTGACTGTGATCAATGCCAAGATTGAAAGTCTCCCACAGCTACATGCATAGAATAAGATGAGGATTTAAGATAACGCAATCTACATACCAATGTCAGCACATAACATGTAAATACAATCTTAGCAAGGGACAGTTCATGTAAATAAATCCCATTTACAACACATAGCCAGTTTCACATCTCCTGCAGCCTGCTGGCAGACACCCCCCCCATGCCCCCCCCCCCCCCCCCCTTTTTTCACACTTGCAAACAAAGTGTTCCCTTTTGATTTCCAGGCTGCCATCTGCATTTGTTTAACACCCAAAGTGTTTAGGAGAAATGTTTATCTCATGCATATTACAGCCTCCAGGGTGGGTATGATTGAAACGTTTGCATGAAACTTTAGGGGCCGCAGGATATTTTTCACCCACCTCTGGCTCCCTCTTGGTCTCTCCCCGTTTGAATTGTCAATTTTTAAGTTTTGTATGTTGGTTTTTACACGTATGCTGGTTTTGCATCCGTAACATAACTGTTTTTAAGTCAACTCTGTTAAAAAAGGTTATGGAATTGAGAGGTAAATACACTTTTTATAATAATCGGGTGTGTTCATTTCTGCTCTGTGCTTGGTAAGTAACATATTGTGTATTTTTCATTAATATTTGAGCTTATTAATGAAAGTACAGAAATGTGCACTGCATCCTGCTTCTTACTTAAGTGTTGAGGTTTCTTGTACAGAAATGTATAAACAAATGTCATCATTTTCAAAAGCAAAACCTTTAAAAAGAGCCACTTGCCTCCTTTGCCATCAAAAAAAAGTATATAACACAGCTTATTCAGTTTTATACATAGTTATACTATATAAACAAAACATAGTTAGTTGTTTGTTTTCTAAGGCCGCTGGTCTAAAATGTAGGATGAGCCACCTCCAGGGAAAAGGTACCAGGCAAGAAAGTTGTGACACAACTGTTAGTAATATTATTTTCACATTTTCCCTGAAACTCCAAGATAAAAGGCACTCCTTTCAAACAAATGTCAACTGTTATTTAGTGGCATGTTGTATTTTGTCAAAGCTAACGAGTCACTATAGAGGGGCTCTAGAGCCGCGGGTTGCCTATCCCTGCTCTTTTCAGGTCTTTTTTGTGGTAAAGCAAAAACACTGGAGAAAATTGTGGAAGTACAAAGTAAAAGAACATTCATGTGAAAACAGAGCTCCCAGGCGAACACTTTTACACGTAGTTTGTTATTTTCTGTACACAGACAATGTTTTGTTGTTCTTGTTGGGTGGATGGGGCCTCTCTCTGGGGCCCCTGGGGATATTCAATTCGCAACAATAATGGAAAGGCTTGTCACTTTGTACTTCGATATTTTTTTGAATCACAGTGAAAATTATGTGTATGTATATATTTTGTTGATCCAGCTTTTGAGTCACAGTCTTGTATCACACACTCAACCTTTCCAAATGATGGAAGGGAGTGTCCTCTGTCTTGGATAAAAACAAAAAAGAGTAACAAACTGTCCATGTTAAAGTTACCCACTTTTTAAGTATACATAAAATATATTAGGGGGTTACATTCATTTTCATGTGCAGAATAAAGGTTCCACATTTACGATAGATTGAATTCGCATAATGAGGAAAACAGCATTATCACCACATCATAACATGACCTAGCTAACGTTAGCTTAGAGATATCTTACATTAGAAATAATGTTTTCAAACGCAAAAACACCGAGGCCACTACGTTGCTACAGTCAGAAAAGGCATATTTAAGGAAAATATTTACATAATAAGTGTCTACATAAGTGAGGCAAGCAACGGCTAGCTAAGCTAATAAGCTAACTTTAGCTAGCCGTTGTAAAATCCTTCTGTTGACACGAATACAACGAGAAAAGAAAAAAAGGAGTTACGCCGTAAACATTTAAAGTTGTTTCAAATAAGTTAGTTGACCGGGAGAAATTGAAGTTTTAACAGAGTGACAATAGTAATGTGGTAGATACTTAAATGAAAGCATTTTTCATTTCTTTTATGTACGAAAAAGGATGGGGCGATGATTCCCGTGAAACAACACCGGTTTCGCCAGAAGAAGATCCGGGTCACTCATCGAAAAATCTGATGCAAGCTTTAACACCACCCTGTAACAAGAGGAGCTACACCCTGTTAGCAAACTGTGACATTTTTTATTTCAGCAGAAGACGTTTTATAATTAATTGAATTAAGTACAACTTTTTGTAAAACATTTAAATACTCTTATTTAAGTAAAAATACATTAAAGGTCTCACTTAAGAACAAAGTATGAGCATTAAGTTCCACATTGTGAAAGTAAGCGACTTATTATGCAGACAGCCCATTGCAGAATATATGGGCCACATAATGGCATTTTTAATTATTATAAGTCTTGCTTTAATGTTGCATCATGAAAACGCACAAAACTGCAGTGGAATACAATTAAGTACAAGTTAGAGAGTGCAAGATTTATTATAAAATGGAAATAGTCAAGTAAAGTACCTCAAAAGTGTACTTTTGTGATAAGTAAAGGGTAGTGAAAAAACTTGTACTTGAGTCAATTAACTTTGTACAATTTTATGCCATACTTTTATAAGTACATGTACTTCCTTTTAGAAACAAATGTACTTATAAAATATAATGCTTTGTTACAGTAACTTGAGCCACACAGCGTCCAAATAAATAAAAAACTTTACTGAGGCCATTAAAAGGCATCTTAAATATAATGTAATAGTATTATAATAATTTAACAAGCGCAAAGCATCTATGGCTGCACGGTATGTACCTTTATACTTATAGAGTAATGTAAACTTACTTGATAAAATGTTTCCTAAAGTATCAAGTTATTTTCTAATCATTGTATTGCTACTTTCCCTCTTTATATAACATGCAGGTTTAAAACTGCTTATTTTATTAAAAACTGTTTATTTTACTGTCACAAAGTTTATTTCCATTTTGACTGCTCAAATATCACTTTAATTTGTTCTGCCATCTAGTGGCTGAAGAGAGGAATTGAAGCCATTCACAGGGTTCCTGCAGGTATCGCCAACTCAAATTTAAGACTTTTTAAGACCTTTTTAAGACCACTTTGAATAGAATTTAAGACCTATTTCACGGCAAGAAAGTATGAAGGTAAATTGCTATGAAAGAAGAAATACATCCCATAATTACTTACAAAGTAAATGTATTCATGTTCAACAGAAGAACAATGACTGAATATAACAGCATAACGGTGAAGAACTGTGTTTGCCAAAAAGTGTGTATGTGTGTTAGGGCTGAGCAATTAATCGTGTTTAAATTTTGGCCTGCCACAATTACGAAAAGAAAATAATCGAAAAAAACTATTATTTCGCTTTGCTAGGTTGTGACAGTGCACTAGAACATATTTGATCAATTCATTTTTGTCTAATTTATTTTTATTTATCATATTTATATATGTTTAGTAGCTTGTGGAAGTGCCCTCCAAAATATTTGTTGATCTTGTTTATTGGTATTTATTATTTTTGATATTATTTATTTAAATGTATCATTTATTTAATTAATTTTTGTATTGGTTTTTCAGTTGAATTATACGTTCAGGGTAATCAACAGTTAAAAATATACTGTTCAAATTATACACATTATGTTTTAAAGTTCAATAAATGGATGTTTTCAAAGTCAATGAATAATCGTATTTAATAATCGTGATATCAATTATGATTTTTGCCATAATCGAGCAGCCCTAGTGTGTGTGTGTGTGTGTGTGTGTGTGTGTGTGTGTGTGTGTGTGTGTGTGTGTGTGTGTGAGAGAGTGAAAAGAGCTATTGTTTGTTTGTAGCCTTTATTTAACCAGGTGAAAGCCCCTTGAGATCAAAAGATCTCTTTTTCAAGGGTGACCTGCTATATTCAGAGCTCTGCTGCCTTGGCAACAATCTTTCATCGTTGCTGTTGTATGATTGGTGTTTAGCTACGGTATTTAGCGTCTACAGCACCTCCGCTTTTAGGGTTGACGTAGACCCAAACGTCGCCCGGTGTTGTTGGGTTATGGCTAGAAAGGATCCGTCTAGTGTAAATATGACGTCACGTTGTCGTTGTAACTCGTAATCGGAGCGGCTCGGAAACACATCTACAGCAGTAACATGATGCAACATACACATTAATTCAGCAGCAATATTAATAGAGAAACATCAGACATAATAGTAAAACACTGCAAAGGAACATTTTATTGCACCAGGAGCTATCTTGGGACTTTTACTGCGACAACGTGAACTGTGAATAAAAAATAAACCATAGTGTTGGTGATCTACAGTGTTGTCATTCTTCTTTGAACACCAGCAAGACCGTTAACACCCTATTTCAACAATCACACTCCCTGTCATTGACATCATTAATAGATAGTTTAGCTTCTCACCATCATTTGCTATGGCCAACTGATGTTAACGATCGTAACTGAAAGGCTGCCTGGCAAACGTAAACATTCAGCCACGTGACATTCAGCCAAACTCTCGCGAGAGTTTTACACAAGACGGATCCTTTCTAGCCATAACCGTGTTGTTGCGGGAGCTGCTCGGAGCTGCTGCACTAGCTAACGCTAAACTAGCTAACGCTACATTAGCAAAACAAACGCCAATTTATTTTGCAAAAGGTGCGGCGGGCTTCAAACACGTTCCCCTCCACTGGTTTCAACCAAGCACTAAATTCGATGTTTTCCAACCAAATACGGTTGAACTGACACTTCCCCATATTTATTTGTAAGTAGATTTGAAGATACCTGAGTTTCTGACTGCCACTAGCTGAAGCTTGGTTGCTAGGTTACTAGCTTGGTGTTCTCCAATAAGGGGCCGTGGGAAACAAAGTTAATGATTACTGGTTCCATGTTGATTTAATTTAATACAAATTGTTGGGGGGAACTGAAAGGCTATTACCATCCTGGTTACTTTGCAGCCCGGACATTTTCCCCAAAACACATTTAGACGCTATCGCAACACAGAAGTACCTTTCAAATCCGATCATTTTTAAGACCTTCTAAATTATATTTAAGACCTTTCTTATTTTTTTGGTCATACTCAAGACCTTTTTAAGGCCTTACATTCAGATTATCAAATTTAAGACTTTTTAAGACCCCGCGGGAACCCTATGTCCAAAACCCTTGGAAGAACGTATTCATTGCATATTGTATTAACAATCCAGTACAAAAAGTATGTAAATGTATGTTTTATGGCAGGGGTGGGGAACCTGCGGCCCCCGGGCCGTATACGGCCCGCGAGACCATTTGGTACGGCCCTCGAGGTAATTCATAAACACACGCAAAGAAGAAAAAAATTAAAGAAATCTAGACCGCAAAAAATTAAACAAGCGAGTGCCTGTTTTTCCTGGCCAAGGTCAGGGTCCTTGAACACAACACGAGCCTAACGTGTCATCACGTGGTATGTCTCGTCTGACAGGGGTGTATTTCTGACGGAGAGCACCAGAACGCCGCTCCGGCACTTCCAAAAATGTCAGTACCCATAAGGAGCCGTACACATGCCGCAGTTTCTGCGTGTCTGTGTCTTTAGTTGAAAGTCCAGTGGCGATCTGTTCTTCTGTCATACTGATCATACAGTCAATAACTTTGTTGTTATTAGCATCTGGTTAGCTAGCTATGCTAACGAATATAAGAAGCTTTTTCTCCAACCAGTGAGGTAAAGGTACATCTTTATATGATCATTATAGTTATTATAAAAAAATAAAAGATAAAGGGGTATAAAATACTATATGACAGCAAAAAACTTGTTATTAATAAACAAGAATACAGTTTGAAAGGGGAGTGATTTGTAAAATATCCATAAAGAAAAAGAAATCTGCTTCCAGTTCTGTTTCATCTGCGTGTTGAGAGATGTATCCAGAGAGCTCCTAATTTTGCTCTCAAAGTGCACCAGATTGATGCTTTTAACTTCAACATTTAAAAAATAATCTTCCCGGGGGAGCATCCTCCCAGACCCCCCTAGAGGAGGTTAGTCCCCCCCCCCCCACACACTTAAATCATGTCCACATGGATAGGAAACTAATTACATTTGCATCTTGTGTCCAAATCTTTCTGTTTTGGTGGTCATGCCACAACCGTGCACCTGAATGCATGCACGATTCATGGTAAGATATCTGGATTGAGAGGTTGCTTTTTCTTTGCACAGCATGAAAGAAATGCCAAATGAATGGGCAGTGATTTTAGTATTTTTAAGCAGAGGTCAATAATTTGTACGGCCCTCGGAGGGTGTTGGAAACATTTAAATGGCCCTTGAGAGGAAAAAGGTTCCCCACCCCTGTTTTATGGTATTAAAAGTCCAAAGGTGGGTCATGAAAACATTCCCACAGCTCAAACACAATATGTGTGATGTACATCTCTGTACATCCTCTGCAGACAAATAAACATTGTGACACAAAAACCTCATCGTGTATCCAAAGGAGCTTTCCTTGTTGGGTGTTTTTCATCCTACAATTGCATATCAGTTTTATAATGCTGATTCTGGTATTTCTTAGAGGCAACACTCTCTAGATCTAAAAAATAAGTATTATGTGTGTTTGTAATCTTGTTGTGTAATGTTATCCTTCATATTTATATATCCGTTTGATTTAGCTTATTTGTATCTATTCATGTATTATATTTACACAAAATTATAATATATATATATTTTCTAAAAGATAAAAAGACAGACACCTCACTCAGATTTCACAGATTTTAGTTTTGCTCTGTAAACAAACTTGATCATTTACCCAATCAAATATTAAGTAAACATATTTGTACATCTCACACATTTTCAACACAGAGAAGTTAAATAAATTATTGCATCTGTTTAAATCATATTTTTACAATCAGAGTGCACTTTTAACAAACGGCACGGGTCAAAGAAAGGATGACAGATTAAAAACACGTCAAATCCACATATTCTTCTATGAAAAATAATTCTATTGGCAAGTCAAAGTTCTTGGCACTTTCTGGAATCTGGACTGGATTATAAAAAACCTCTAGAAAGATCATTTACGTCAAGTAAAAGGCTTTTGGTGTATTATTCTGTGTGGAAAGTGATTATTTTGGTCCGTTTCAAAACAGACACAGCTGTGAACAAAGCAGCTGAAATTACAGGGTTTAAAAGCACTTCATCCTTTTTCGTCATATGTCTGGTTGCTTCATAAAACAAATGGTCCCATTTCATTTACAGCTAAATAAATCTTATAAAATCCCACAGCAAGATCACCCACATTTGTTTTGGTCTCATCTGAGGTGCTGTACAGTTCATGTAATATAAATGCTCATGTGAGTTTTTCCAACAGTATACAGGACAAGTACACAAGTATCCCTGATTCCTAATGTATTAGTAAAGGTAGTGAATATCCAGCAAATCATACTTAAATGTGCATAAAGTTAGATTTTTATGTATAAAACTGCTTTACAATAATTATTGTCTTTGCTGGGTTTATAGTACAAAAGATTTCAAATGCTCACCTGAGAATACATGTTCTAAAATAGTATTGATAAAAGTTCTCCATTAAACTATCCTGGTCAACCATTAAATGTTGTCAGTAAAGATTCCATTCTTCATAGTTGTGAAGTGAGTATTGCATTCCTATATTTTGTATACATTGAGAGAGTAGAACTCTATATCTGTTTTTCTGGGTTAAAATGTACCCAACAGTCTTTCAAAGCTGTACTGCGTGTGCCCCTTTTGTTTGTGTTGTTGTTTGTATTGCTCTGAGTGTTTATGTTTTATGTAGAGATAGACCTGCTCCTTTCTTTCTCGATCTCTGCTCTCTCGTCCTCAGTATTGGCCCACGGCTGGATCTTCCCGCTGCCAAATATGGTGTAGACGAGAGCCCCCCCCATGTTGATCCCCGCTGCCACCCAGAACACCTTCATCCAGCCCGCCATGGTGTGCTGACAACCACAGAAGAAGAGATGCATCACCAAATGTATTCCAATACCACTAATTACCTGTGGTCAGTAACATATTCCAACTATCACAATAGTCCTATAACCTGATTATAACATTGGGATTACCTTAAAACCAAAAATAAAATAAATATAAGAGTAATGTTATTTCACAGAAGAAATCAGAAAAGATGAACAGGACAGTGCCTTCTAGTTGCGAAAATGCTGTAATCACTTAAGGATTTAAAAAATAAATGTATATATACAAACTATAACTGAAAATAATGAACTTTAATATCTGTATTCTTTTTATTTAGAATTGTGTTAAAAAAATATATATATAAAAGTATAATATATTAGTTAAAGGGGGCATTTTCTGCATTGAGTACTTTAACTTTTAAACTTTGAATGCCTACATATTTAAAAAACATTGTACTCTATATATATTTATAATTAGTAAAAGATTTTAACCGGTCAAATATTAGCACAGTTCTAAGTTTAGGTATAAAAAGCCTATATTGAATATAGCCTTTTTCTTAAAAATACGATTAAATGTGACATTTCTCTTCATGTCTCTCGTTCCCACCCAATATATAAATATATATACATTTACAATATTATATATGGTAACTTAAGTAACTTTATGACTATTTATTTCAAGACTTACACCCTCAGTGAAGTATCCTGTAACAATGGGCGCCAGGACTCCAGGAATGGTCCCGAAAGTGTTGCTGATTCCCATAAGGAATCCTGCATACCTGCAAAGACAGTGAAAGAGCAAGTCGTTATCAGCCTGAAATGTTATATTTTCCATACAGCCAGATTATATTTATTACAGTTAATTTATCACACATACGGTATGTACGTTTGTGAGTAAGCTGGAACGAAACTGGAATATTTAACAGAGACTTACTTGGCAACCGTTCTGATAATTCATTCTTCAAGTACAAACCAGTTATATAAAAGATTCCAAATAAACAAAGTCTCTTTAAATAATATGTATACAAGGAGGGAACTTGGATTTTAGCCTTTGAAGAAGAAAACCTATATAACACACTGCAGAAACGCATATGAGGGCCCCTTAAAACTGAGGTGTAAATGGCTGAATTAGGGAGAAGTGAAGGTGTAGGTCAGTAACACCCACCGTGGAGCGATGTCTATCTGGTTGATGTAGACCCCGGGGGCGGTGAAGCCTCCAAGGGTGGTGGAGAGCGTGAGGAAGGTGACGGCGAGGATATGGTTGCAGCCGGAGAAACTCACAGCCACGAGGAAAGCTGCCGGGAGCATCAGACCTGCACCAGGAGGGAGTCAGGAGAGGAAGGAAACCCAGTACAGGCTCAGAAAACATCACTGGGGTTACTGGTTCTGTCTTTTTAATATTTGGATTTGACCAGAGGTGGAATGGAGCTAAAGTCCCCTGCTTAATTTAAAGTTTGTAGGTACTTTTATCTAATCAATCTTAAAGCTTTAGTTTCTTAACTAAATAGTTGCAATTAAAAAGAGTGCACAGTGCATCCATACATTCATATGTGAACTACACATGAGCGATCTGAGAGGAAAAGTGTCTTTTACCTAATAGTGTGAAGAGCTTGCGTACGACGGTGACGCTGAACACCTCCCTCTCGATGAGGCTGTCTGCCACCACGCCCGACAGCATCGACATCAGCCAGCCCCCGAGGTACGGCAGAGCGGACAGGAAACCATTCTGGAGCCAGACAGAGACATTACATCAGTGTTCAGCGGAGGGTTTGATAGTAAAGCAAGCATGTTTGTCTTTCTCAAGTATCAAGAGATGTGCATGTAAGTGTTCAGAAACAGAGACAACAAGGTGAGGACACCTGGGAAATGATTAAAAAAAGAGCTTCAAGAACACATTTATTGTCTTTCTTGCTGAGAGTTAGATAAGAAGATTGATACCACCCTCTCAGCCAGCAACTTGGTCGCTTATCTTAGCTTAGCATTAAGACTGTAAACAGGGGAAAACAGCCAGCACCAGGACGGAGCTGCCATCCATGGAGGACCTCTACACCCAGCGGCTCAGGTAGAAAGATTATCAAAGACCCCCATCACCCCAGCCACAAACTGCTCTGTCTGCTGCCGTCTGGCAGGCGGTGCCGCAGCATCAGGGCTAAAACCACCAGACTCAGGGACAGTTTCATCCCACAGGCCATAAGACTATTAAACACCTGAACTTGCACTGTTTTTATGTTGTTATTTAAATATTTGAGTAAATTGCACTATTGAGGAACCTGTGATCTCAGTTCTTCATACATTAAGTAATTACACCGTAGTTGTGTACATGTTATGAAAATAAACCTTTGAATCTTGATCACTGACTAAGGTATACAAAATCTGCACTTATTTGGAAAAAAATAAGTTTCCCCCCTAACACTTTATTATATATGATAAATGTTTTCTTTTTTTAAACATGAATAATGATAAATATAAAAAACATAATGACTTATTTTTAATATATATCGGTTTTTATTTTACTCATGTACATTTACCTACCCTGAAACCTACCCACATAATACATGTGACTTATCGCGCTATAAGCATTTCTAAAGCCCAATAATTGATAAGTTTAAAGTGGAGATTGTAATTACTTTGCTCAAGCTCAGTTATAAACTGGGCTGAGTGCTAGAAAACATCTAGCATTGATTAAAATCCGAAGAGAAGCATCATATTTGTACTTTTGGAATGGGCAAGCTATGTTTCGTTTTAGTAAAACACACAACATTTTCAGTAAAGAAGGGTCCCTGACACGATAAAGCGCTATTTAAAGGAATTTTTTTATAGTTTATTAATATGAAATGGAAGAACAATTAATGGAAAGCTCACCGATTTGAGGTCAAAGTGCATGACATTGTCCATGTAGGTGGGCAGGGAGGTGAGCAGGGTGTAGTAGGACCAGTTGGAACACATCTGGGTGATGATGATGGCCCACAGAGGGACCGACATGGACATGGACAGCAGGGGCATGGACCAGCCATGACCTGTACCCTGCACACGCATCACACATCCTCAGACAACACTTCAGACAGTCAATAATGTCCACAACAAACCATTAGTTATCATTGATATCATGATCAGTGGCGGGTAGAGAAAACTAAAAAACTGTACTCAAGTAAAAGTATTGTTGCTTTATCATTATATTGATCAAGGTAGAAGTATCTTATGTCCTGCTGTCGAACAACTGCTGTGGGATCAGCTAAATATAAAAGCTGTTTATAGCTATATGTATGAATGAAAGTCTTAGTCTACACACATTTAAAAGGTTAAGGCCAATGTAAAAGAGTAAATGCACACACTTTTTTATGTTAATGAAATCAAGTGTGTGGGTTTGAACTGTGAACAATAAAAACATGAATGAACAGATTTAAAGAGAAGGGACATTTACAGGCATATTACATAAATGTGTCGATATGGAAGATTTCATTAAGTAAAAAAAGAGAAGAAATATTCTGACAGAATGACAGCTGAGGGAAGAGGAAGTATGGAGAAGAGAAAGAGGAAGTTTCATAAGGAACCTAACAACATTTCACTGCAAGCTGAACAAGTCTCAAAATGGGGTACAAGTGTGTGGGACAAGGTATTGTCATAAACCTAAAGTAAATGAAATTGATATTATTTAAGGAAATCTAAAACGGTTTAAAAACAATGTAACATCTCAAATATAATTAATTTAATTTGAGTTTTTCTTAAGTTATTTATCAAAAATTAAAGGTGACAGCTTGGATTTATGTCACCTTCTGTGGCATTTAACCACAGGACTTGGTGATGATATGCTGCAAATGCTTCACATGACTCACTCTTATAGTGGATCAAAAGCTTGGGTCTGATGTTAATCAACTTGCGTTGGTTTCTTCTAGCTGTGGTAGTTAAAGAGGACCTAAATTAATCAATTCATCCAAAACTCCCTTTCAGACTAACAGCTGCACGTCATTTTCTTCTTCCATAGTGGCAATACTGGGACATTACCAGTGGACTCATAGTAATATTTGTTGCATTTAAATCCCCAGAGGAGCTACCATAAAGCAGAGCATGTCATTGTTCACCATGCTCTCATTTAACATATTATAAACAAATACATATTTTGTCATTTCTAATCTCTACGGCTTTCTTTCTACCAAAATTGTAGGGCAATATTGAGAAAGTTAGCTGTAAATAAAACATTCTTTCACGCGCACCTGAGATCCAATGGATTTTATGATGTAATCTCTCTCCTCCTTGCTGATTCGACAGTGGGTGCGAGGGTCATCAGATACGAAGATGAACCAGACAACTGTCCAGAGGCAACCAGCACCACCTGAGGGAAAGAGAAAGAAGGTTTGATTGGATATAGTAATGAATAAATAAAGCAGGGTTGACAGTGAAGGCCTGGGGCCGTATTCACAAAGCATTTTATCTTATCGCTAGGAGTGCTCCTAACTCGCGCTAAAACATTTTACGTAGGAGTTTTTTCTTAAAAGTTATTCACAAAGCCGCTGAGACCTACTCATACTAAGGATAAATCACTAAGAGTGAACTAAGAGTGACGCGCCGTTGCTATGGATTACGTCGATTCTCGTGCATGAGTTTAGAAGCGGTCAGTACGGTGATTGGTTGTTCAGAGCAGGCGGTCTCGCTGAAACTCATCCGCAACATCCCACAAACGAGCCCACTAAATCACCGAAAAACAAGGAAATAGCCTAGGCTAGAAATGTATTCCTATCAAATAGTTATGGACAGTGCAGTTAGCAGAATAAACGCATGATGACAAGTTTGTGCAGACCACGATAATGACGTTGTATATGCACGTTAAGAGAGAGCAAACAATAAAAATACGTAAATTGCATTAAATCAAGGAGGCAATTACAAGCACCCTGCAAACTATTATCCAATGAGCATATTTCCAGCACTTAAACACGTTCAATAACAGCCCATACCGCCGTTCAAGTCCCCCTATCATGATGAATGAAAACAATCTGCGTGTTGATGGAATGTACTTTCTTTCTATTGACGAACACGTCCTCATCTTTTGATGGCGCAATTATTTTTATGTCAATAGCACCGACCACACCGGGCATACCTGCAATTGCCATGAAGTTGGCTTTGATCCTGTGTAGTTGTTGATTGTCCAAAGGAAACCGGATAAACTGTTGGATGATATGTGGTCTAGAGAGCGCGTTGATGGTTTGGTTTATGGCACGGCTGACTGATGGTTGCGATATTCCTGAATCGTCGGCATTGCAAAGTTGCATTTTCCCACATTGCTAAATATCGTAGTGTTGCCAAACATTTTATTTCCGGACTAATCGGGTTATTCCTGTTAGTCGTGGATGTTATTGCATACTGCACTAATTCCACAACAAGTTTGATACCCTCACGATTTAGCCTATATCCCTTGATCAATTCACAGTCTTCCATTGTCTCCAAAACATTTCGTCTCGCAGCCATTTTTAGATTCTTTGTGAATAGGTCTTACTGAGTTAGGAGTCCTCTCGAGGACTTTTAAGCTCTCCTAAACTTAGGTGCTACTTTTAGGCCTAAAATACTTTGTGAATTGCTCTTAGTGAATACAATTAGGAGTCCTAAACTTAAGACTGACACGCCCATTATGTTTAGGAGTTTCTCCTAAATTCGCCAGTTAGGAGCTACTTTTAGCCCTAAGATCCTTTGTGAATACGGGCCCTGATGTCATAACAAAATCAAACGGCTCTAAAGGTATTGTTGAAGAAGCTGTCAGCAAATAGAGATGTTTGACAAAACAATGTGTACTGGCCATTTTTCAACAAAAACAAAAAAACAACTATTGGAAAATGATATCATTAAAGGGGCTTTATTATGCTTTTTTGGGTGTTCCCTTTCTGCAAAGGCTTAAATCCCTGTGTCTCCTCCAGAGGGAGTTTCTCTCCCAAACACTTTTGTTCTTCCCACCCACCCCATCCCGCCGGAACTGGACTCCTTTGTTTACTTCCGTAAGATAATTACATCACTGGGTGTTTCTCAATGTCGAGTAAAGCTGCTCCAGAGCCACTATTTCAAGCATACTACGTCATCGAGTGCCGTCGAAGGACTGCTCCAATGTCCAGCGTACTTGGAATTCTACCGAGCCAGGCGTACTTCGTAGCGAGACATTTCGAGGCTGCACATGTGTAGACTCCGGTCTTAAAATCCCCACAATGCTTTGAGCACGGACCAATTTCCCCAAATCTGTGGCGGAAAATGTAAAGCGGGGCCTCTCATATGACGCACACCTGCTAGCCTGTTCCACTCTTCGTTTTCCAAATGCCAGGAAGTATTCTTGCCTAGCTTCTGAAGCAAGACGCTCGGAAGACATGTGCTACCAAGCAAGCGTACTCGACATTTTGAAACACCCACTATGTAACACTCACGCTTCTATTGGCTAGCGCTCTGACACATTGTACATGACAGGCTAAGGGGCGGGATATCTCTAAGTTGTTGAACAATCACAACAGAGCTGGACAGCTAACCAATCAGAGCAGACTGGGCTCTGGTTTCAGACAGAGGGTGAAAAGAGGTGCTGCAGCACAGGCAGTATGAGAACAATACCTTTTTGAACATTAAAGCATGGAATCATATTACAGTACAGCTGTTAACGTGTTTGCATGAAGGTAAAACGTCACTTCTCATTTGATTGCTAGTGTTTAACCAGACACCGCTTAGCGTTCTAAAAATATGTAACTGATTACAGCGTTTTTGCATTAACCGTTTTGTTCAGCATCTACCACCATGGCATCTTTCCTGTGAGAGACTATGTTTTAAGAAAAGTGTGTGACTGTGTTTGGTTCCCGTGCTCACCACAGAGGTAGAAGACAGCGGGCCAGCCTAAGCTTTGGGAGATGAGGCCGGTGAGAGGCAGAACAATGAAGGCCCCAAAGTTTCCCCCAGACCCCGACAGGGTTATCAGGCGAGAGCGCTCCAGAGGAGGGGCCCAGCGAGCCCACATCGACATCATGGCCGGGAACGTCACTCCCTGAAGGGACATGAGGGAGACGGAAGAGAGGGAGAAAGCAGAGAGAGAGAGAGAGACAGCAGAGAGAGAGAGACACAGCAGAGAAAGAGAGACAGCAGAGAGAGAGAGACAGCAGAGAGGGAGAGACAGCAGAGAGGGAGACGGCAGAGAGGGAGACAGCAGAGAGAGAGAGACGGCAGAGAGGGAGACGGCAGAGAGAGAGAGAGAGACAGCAGAGAGAGAGAGACAGCAGAGAGAGAGAGACAGCAGAGAGAGAGAGACAGCAGAGAGGGAGACAGCAGAGAGGGAGACGGATTAGAACATATTTTTGTTCATACCAAATATGGACGATTAGCAATAAAAGGTTACAGATGTCTCCTGCGCAAAAATACTTCACTTTGTTTATTTTACCAGCTGATCAGGGTGAATTGATGCAATGCTAGCTCCGCCCCCTGCACGTCTTGGGTGCTAGGTTTGTTTCATCCCAAATATTAAATGACTGTTGGTTCACAAGAGTCACTGCGTAAATGAATTCTGGATTATGTTAAAATAACTTGACATAATGGGCAATAAAAGCAATTTTTAAAACCTTCCAGGTTCTTTATTTTACTTTTTTTAAATTCTGTAATCAAGAAAATAATCAGCATATGAATCAATAAATAAAATGTGTTAGTTGTAGCTCAGGGGCCGTATTCACAAAGCATTTTATCTTACCGCTAGGAGTGCTCCTAACTCGCGCTAAAACATTTTACGTAGGAGTTTTTTCTTAAAAGTTATTCACAAAGCCGCTGAGACCTACTCATACTAAGGATAAATCACTAAGAGTGAACTAAGAGTGACGCGCCGTTGCTATGGATTACGTCGATTCTCGTGCATGAGTTTAGAAGCGGTCAGTACGGTGATTGGTTGTTCAGAGCAGGCGGTCTCGGTGAAACTCATCCGCAACATCCCACAAACGAGCCCACTAAATCACCGAAAAACAAGGAAATAGCCTAGGCTAGAAATGTATTCCTATCAAATAGTTATGGACAGTGCAGTTAGCAGAATACACGCATGATGAAAAGTTTGTGCAGACCACGATAATGACGTTGTATATGCACGTTAAAGAGAGAGAGCAAACAATAAAAATACGTAAATTGCATTAAATCAAGGAGGCAATTAAAAGCACCCTGCAAACTATTATCCAATGAGCATATTTCCAGCACTTAAACACGTTCAATAACAGCCCATACCGCCGTTCAAGTCCCCCTATCATGATGAATGAAAACAATCTGCGTGTTTTTGGAATGTACTTTCTTTCTATTGACGAACACATCCTCATCTTTTGATGGCGCAATTATTTTTATGTGCGTCCCGTCAATAGCACCGACCACACCGGGCATACCTGCAATTGCCATGAAGTTGGCTTTGATCCTGTGTAGTTGTTGATTGTCCAAAGGACACCAGATAAACTGTTGGATGATATGTGGTCTAGAGAGCGCGTTGATGGTTTGGTTTATGGCACGGCTGACTGATGGTTGCGATATTCCTAAATCGTCGGCATTGCAAAGTTGCATTTTCCCTGTTGCTAAATATCGTAGTGTTGCCAAACATTTTATTTCCGGACTAATAGGGTTATTCCTGTTAGTCGGGGATGTTATTGCATCCCGCACTAATTCCAAAACAAGTTTGATACCCTCACGATTTAGCCTATATCTCTTGATCAATTCACAGTCTTCCATTGTCTCCAAAACATTTCGTCTCGCAGCCATTTTCAGATTCTTTGTGAATAGGTCTTACTGAGTTAGGAGTCCTCTCGAGGACTTTTAAGCTCTCCTAAACTTAGGTGCTACTTTTAGGCCTAAAATACTTTTTGAATTGCTCTTAGTGAATAAAATTAGGAGTCCTAAATTTAAGACTGACACGCCCATTATGTTTAGGAGTTTCTCCTAAATTCGCCAGTTAGGAGCTACTTTTAGCCCTAAGATCCTTTGTGAATACGGCCCCTGGTGTACAATCAACTTAAACTTAAAAAGGGAAAAATGATTTTCTCTCAATCACAAACTGTTCACACAACTATTGAAATAATATGTTGTTTACAAGGATTACAATAAGAAAAGGCTTTTAAAGAATTAGCTTTACTATTACAAGTACCTTTTTGTAAAGGTAGTTAAATATACTGTGTGGTTCAACTGGTGTGGTGAAGCCTTTATCATAGACAATTCATCTAAAAGCATGGGCCAAGTAAGAACCCATTACATGTTGGAGAAGACCCTGGTTATAAATTAGAAGTACATAGACAGAAACGTTACACACTTCCTATGCTACAGCCACCTGTGCTCAGCTCCTCACTCTCACCTCCCCGAAGCCCTCCAGCGCTCGTAGTGCAAACAGCCAGTGGGACCCCATCTGAGCAGCCAGAGGGGTGAGCAGCGTGAGGAAGGCAGTGACCAGCACCCCGACACCCAGGAAGATACTCCCCCCATAGTGACCCGACAGGTAGCCCCCCGGGATCTGTGTGCACAGGTATCCGAAGAAGAAGGCCCCCAGCAGCCAGCCCTGAGTCTCCGAGTCCCAGGGGTACTGGGGGATCTGGGAGAGGAGGAAGGGAGGGTGTATTGGGGAGGCATTAGACTCTGTTGACAGGCCACACACTCTCTTAATATGATGTTTACCCTCCAGGCAAAGGTGGTCCACTTCCAAGTGTGTGATAGAAGTTGTATACAATATGTATTTGTTTTAAATGTGTAAGTTATTGTCTTTTTTACATTTAAAGCTTCCATTGAGGTTTTTTGGATATTAGATGTAGTCATCAGCGGAAAACAAAAAAATAAAAATGTATTAAATAAAAAAGCTTCAGTTTGAATGAAAAGATTAATTGGATGAAATTAGTACTTTTTATTAATAACAGGACAAACACAAACACATTTGTTTCGAAGCAAGGTCTTAATATTTGACAAGAGTAAAACATTTTGGGAATTTTGGTAATCATTACATAAAACTTTTTCAAAACAGGTTGACTTTTGGATGTTTGTATCGTTTTTGCATAAAAAAACAATCCTACAAGCCGCCACCACGTAATATTAGCCTGCAACTTTGCAAAATATTGAATTAAACAATGAAAAAAATTGTAATCTGGAAAATGTATATTTAATTCATTTTGAAGTCATTAGCTTCCTCTCTAGTTACTCTTTTTATCGACTGCAAATCTGACTGAATAATGTACTTTTCAGAGAGGTTATGACTTTCCTTACTTAATTCAAACAAAACATACACTCTGACTAACTAACTGATACCATGTCATCTTGTTTACCAATGTTTTGTTCCAGACTACTCACGTGTTGTTATTGTTGGTCACATGATAATGAGTGGAAGTGGAGATGCATTCATGTATTTATATAATGTAGGAAATACACTGCCGTCCAAAAATAAAGTCACCAACTGGATTTAACTAAGCCAATCTATAAGAGCCTTCAATTTGATAATTACTGCAGTGATGAAAATGTTTCAGCCTGCAACAAGTTATTTAACCCCAGCTGTTGCGGTCTCATTTCTTAAACCACCATGTCAGAAGAAGACATATCCTGTGGTCGTGGAGAGGATGTTAATCAGTTTCAGAAGGGTCAGATTATTGGCCTGCATCAACCAATGAACACAACCATCATAAGGAGATTGTTGAAACTAATAAATCACTAAATCAGTGAATCCAGACGTACCCTCTTCCAGAGTGATGGGCGCATCAGGGTAAGAAGAGACGCGGATGAAGTGATGTACCCATCATGCCTAGGGCCTACCGCACAGGCCTGTTGGGGCAGTGTTAGGATCTTGGGTTGCTGCAGTTGGTCAGGTTCAGCAACGTTATGTTCCCAAAGAATGAGGTCAGCTGATTACCTGAATATATTGAATGACCAGGTCTTTTCATCAATTGAGTTTTTCTTCCCTGATGGCACGGCCATATTCCAAAATGACAATGCCAGGATTCCTTGGGCTCATATTGTGAATGAGTGGTTCAGGGAGCATGAGACATCCTTTACAAATGGATTGGCCCCACAGAGTCCAGACCTCAGCCCCATTGAGAATCTTTGGGATGTGCTGAAGAAGACTCGGTGCGACCCATCATCAATACAAGATCTCGGCAGAAAGTTAATGCAACTCTGGACAGAAATACATTTTGTGACATTGCAGCAGCTTGTCTAAATGGTGCCACGGCGACTGCATCCCGTAATCAAAGCTAAAGAAGGCCCAACTAAATATTAGAGTGTGTCTTTTTCTTTTGGACGGGCAGTGTATAATGTGTATTGTATGTATGGGATTGACTGTTACCCCTGCAGGTTGATGGAAAGAGTCGCTGCTGTTGTCCCCCCCGGGTGGCAGTGGACAGGCAGAGACCACCGAGCTGTTCAGGGCTGGTTTGGGTTCAGTAGTATTCACCATGGCTACCATGGCAACACTGAGGTTGACACGGAGCCCGTAGACCACGGAGAACCCACAGAACATCAGGAAGGCCAGGTTGAGGCGCGCCGAGCAGCACTGAGGAGGAACTGAGCACACAGAACATACAACAAAGATTCTTACATGAAGGGAGGACTGTGAGAACAGAGTCACTGTGAAAACCATTTAAAATGATTCAGATCCATTTTGACTTTCGCTTCTTTTATCTATTGAGAAGGTTATCTTACTTTTTTTTAAAGAACTATATCTTAAGCTAAAATATAACAAATCAGAAAACAAGCTCCGGTATTACAAGATGGTATTGTGCTGGTTTTTAAGATAATGACACTCACCTATATATAATATTTAAAATAACTAACATTTTAACAGCATTTGATGTTAAATTGATATCTAGTTAATCGCATTGGCATTGCATTTGACGTGTGTAGCCAGAGCACACTTACTTTTAGGAAAGACAATCAATCAACAAAAATTGAATTCAATGACAATTTAGGTTAAAAGAAAAACTAAAGCTAAGTAAATAATAATATAAATATTCATAAAATAAGTAAACAAATGAGTGATGACTTCTTGACATGACTTCTTATGTTTATATTATATTAATTGTTTTTATCTTTATTTGGCAGATTACTTAAATAATATATTATGTTTATATATCTTATTTTCTCCTTTATTCCACATTTGAATTTCTTTATTATACTCTAATGGAACAACTGTCATTAAAACCAGTGTTCCTGATGAATCTACTTATGACACAAAAACATTACACACTTTAAATGCAATGTTTAAACAAAGCAGTAAATGCAGCTTAAAGGTAGACACTCAGCTACCCCAGTTTCCTGCAGCATCATCACTTTTCCTGCAGTCTCTTGATGGTCAGCTGCCTCATAAAACCTTTCTAAATATATATATATATATATATATATAATATCATTGTAGTCTTAAATATAATTGCCGCAAATGTTCATTTGAATTTGTTTCTTTTAAACATTGGATAAATAAAGTATATATCATCTATCTATCTTATTCTTAGTATTGCCTAAATTATGTTTATGCCTGTGGCTTCTTGACCTCTCCTGACTATTTTATAATTTTTTCACTTTCTGAATTGTATGCAGTGTTATGTGTGTGCAAGTAAAAAATAGTGAAAATGTGTCAATTTATCTTAGGTTAAAGGTGGGGTAGGTCATTTAGGAGAAACCAACTCTAGTGAACTAGAATTTGAAAATACACGGCCGGAAAAGAATCTGCCACTTCCTTACAGAGCCAACACACACAAAACCGAACGCGCACATGACCAATGAGGGCACGAGATAAGTTTGTGCACAGATGGAAGGCTGACAGGCAGGTAGGCCATCCAGTTATTTTAGCCGGGCCGGCTCAAATGATTGGTCGTGCTTTTTACAGTACTACGGCTTCCACAGATGACATTTTTGTATGGATTTGTTGTCAAAGCACTTCAGATATTCATTGCTATTGGGATGTTAAGAGCATTCCATGGAATATAACAAAAAGCGTATCTCGAGCCGGTTTCTCAAACTTACCTACCCCACCTTTAACATAATAGTCAAATGTAGTTGTTTGCTTGGACTTCTGCTGGGACAAAATGTACAGACCAAACGATAAAACAATACAACGACAGGCAGTTTAATTGATAATGAAGATAATTGCTGGGTGCAGCCGTAATGAATACACATTCTAAGTGCTGTAAAAGATACACATACTTGGATCATTGTCGATGAGGGGTTCAGTGTCCTCGCCTTCGTCCAAAGGGGCCGTGTTGATGGAGTTGTCATTGGGTAGCGGCATGGCACTCTGGAAATATTAAGTGGGTAAAAGGATGTCTGTGAGCATTGGTGGCCACGCAACCTGCTGAATGGAAGATGTTAGTCGTTTAAAAACAACAATGACGCACAACTGGGAAGTGAGAAAAGCACATGACTCAGACGAATCAATACAAGAACACAACACATACAAGCCTCACCAAACATGATCTTACCAGAGTTACTGATGCTCGGGATGGATTCACTGCAGAGGGAGAGTGATGATGGAGCTCAGCATGAGTTTGTCTCTTTATTAAACTGGAACCTGTGAACAAAAAATAAAAGGTCACATTACAACAGAATACACTTTGGTTCTTCTATCGTCAAAACATCTCATTTTCGATAGAGTTGCAAAGATTATTCGACCTTATGAATAAAATCAATTCATTGCTAAAGTAATTTATTCGCTAAAATTGCAGGTAAAACTGTTTTCAACCTCTGCAATATGAAAATGTTCAACCTTTTCTCAATTTGATATCATTTTAAAGTGGACACCAAGACATTTAAAGACATCCGAATCAGCCTTTTTCTGTCATTTTATACAGAGTACATATTGATAATCAGTTAATCTAGAAAATGATCGCTTTATCATTACAATAATACCTACCCGATGTACCTATTGCTCACTATATATAAAATAATTATATTCAGTCATTCTTTCATTCATTCTTAAAAATAAATAAAAATGCCGGATGTATGTAGGTTCCTACTTCCTAAATGTTTTTGTTGTGACCTGGCTCAAAAGGCCACAACAAAGAGGAGACACACCATATCAACGGTTTAACAAAATATGTTTATTAAAGCAAGTGGTTCAAATTAGCCAAATTAATTAAGTGCAAACAAGTAACACATGAGGTGGGGATGTCAGTGGTAGGGATGTTACGTATTGCGCCGAGGCTTCGGAGCGTGTGTCGAGTAATCCCCGAAGCTTTTTGTGAAGCATGTATCGAGGCTTGTATCGTTTTGGGCCAGTGACGTCATCGATGACAAACGAAGCCTCGCTGCCTGTCGATACCACGTGACTGCTTCAGGAAGCGATTCAGATCGGTTGAACCACAACGCTCATAATACCCATGGATGTATAATAAGAACGATATTACCCCTCCTGTACCCGGGCCCGCTGGTGACACGATGGAATTAAAAGAGCTCAGAACCTCACTTATATAGAGGTCGAGGTCGGAACATGTCATAAGTATAAATAGATACAAGCATACATAAATGTAGGAAAAAAACATGAATGAATAAATATGTTTCAGTGTTTTCAGGGAGATTCAGCGTGTCTGCTGTGTCTCAGCAGGAAAGCAGTTGACTCACGTCCGAATGATCCCTGGTTCAACGACTCGTCATTACGTCTTTTTTGCCGTTTATAAAAGCTACAGCTAAATTAGATAATGTAGTTAATAAATGTATTCTTTGATATGGTTTAGCCTTTCTCAGGCTACAACATGGTTAAGTTTATGAATAGTAGTAAGGAATACAAATCCCTATTTGCAATGTTTACCAGCTTCCTTTGGCCTTTCAATCACAATCAACTGGAATAAAAACAATATTGTTAACATGAACATGTGATTTAATGTTCGTTGTTTAGAGTTATTCTAAGGCTTTTCTCATTGGGAACTCGGTATGAGATAGAGCACACTGTTCAGATGCCAATCTGCCTGTTTTACACACTTTGACCAACAGGGGGTTTGTGTTCAAATCAAATGAAGTCCATGATGAAGTCTCATGAGATGAACCCTTTTGCGAACCAATTGGCTGGAAAGCTTCATAAGGCTTCATCTCGCCATCACTAGTCAGTGGTATCAGTTGTGTAAATGCAGGGTGAGGATTGCATGGACATGTATGAGTGTGAGAGTGTCGAAGTGCACAAAGTGAAGCAACTGCGAAAACTCATAACATACTCAACCGAAACCAGGTGCCTGTAGGGGAAAGCAGAGGGCAGACAGAGAGGAGCAGAGGCTTTAAATAGCTGCAGGGCACCAGACCCAGGTGCCCTGAGTTACTGCAATCAAGGCAATCAAGACAGCACAGACAGCACAGCCACACCCTCTCTAGATGAACCCACAGGGGCATCACATCCGGATTGATGTTTTTTTACATTTTTTAAGTATGTTTGAATATACTTGGGTTTGGGGATTGTTGGTTGGATTGAAATTGTAATATTAAGTCACTTTTGACTTTATAAGTCATTTTCACAGACATTTAGACAAATCTTAAAAATAATTAAAAATAATAAATAATCAGCACGTTGATCAAGAATAAGACACATTATTAGTTGCAGGTCTAATAGAGTGAAAGTAATTAAAAAAGTAATAAAATAGCTGCTATAAGTGATATGAGGTAGATTTGTCTAATAAGGTAAACATTTTTTTAGGTCAGAATGTAATCGCTGAGTCGTTATTGTGAGTTTCACTTCCCGCTCAAACTTGCTGCTGTCAAGATTTAAAAAGGCAATGAAGTGTTGACTCATGATGCTGTTATTTAGGAACTGATGATGAAAAAATACTACAGAGCTTGTTAATGCATTTTCTGAAAGATAAAAAAAAAGGTTTTTGGGTCTGGAGCTGAGTTACATAGCACTAAGAGCGAGGTGAAGATTTCTCAAGAGAGTGGATAAACAGTTATCACACTCAATAACAGGATGGGATTGTCTGAAGCAGCTGATCTGAGGTCATCACAACAATAAACACTGAGATTGATGCTGTATAAACATTATCACTACAGTTTCATCTCATTGAATTTCCCATTCCGAATCACTGCTTAACATCTGATCTGAGAGATGTGTCAACTACCTAAAACGGCTTACTGCTTCTGAACACAATGTGTTACTCAGCACATAGCAGGCAAACACTGGAGACATACACCAAGTGTCATCACTCATTTAGCCTCAAACATACTAATCACAATTTCTTCAAATTGCATGAACAACTCCAACATTTAAATATATCCACTTAAACATCACAATTATTTGATTATGCAGATGATGCCATTTATTTTCTGACTTTCAAAGTTGTTTTCTCATTTGTCTTACTTTTGTTTAAACAGTTGGACCCAGTTGTGCTGGAGATGCATATGTCTGTATTAGGATTCGTCCTGATTTATCCCTGAAGAATACTGTTTATCAGATTTACTATCATTGATTTTAAGATGTCACTGCTACCCCTTATAAAGCACAGTGGAAACCCTTATATTAACACTGTTATAAATTCTACTTCCAAGACACACTTTCATAGATTTTTTCTCCCATTTCTTTATTATGTTATCCTTTAATTTCAATGGATGTTTTTGCTGGACTGTTTCATTTTTGTTGTTGTATTTTCTGTGTATTTGAGGGCAATTTGTAGAAAAATAATTCAAATGTTTGATACAAATAAAGTTTATTTGTATTATTAAATGTTAGTATTTACTCTGCCAAAATGATGTTGTTGTTGTTGTAGCAATGTTGTATGCATTCCATAGCATATTTGACCATGTGACCCATGGCTGTGATTGTGCAGCTATGTTTGTGTCATCGCTCATGAGATAAACAGCCCAACTATCTGAAACAATGATTGTATTATGCAATATAAACTGTCTTTGTTATTTGTTGGCATGCTTTTGCGGTTTACTATCTTTGTCTGGACCCCAGGAAGCTGATGCTCTTAGTCAGGTAATGAAAATCAAAAAAATCCTAATGTCTGTTTTGTGCCAAGTATCAGACATACACAGATACACAGAAACTCATGTTACACAGGTCAGTGAGCATTAACACAAGACCACATCCCTGAACATGCTAGGTAAGTGTTGACTACAGCATAGTTTAGTTATAACTGATGTTTATTACTTTTATTACAATGACTATTTCGTGAAATACATCTTACCTTGTGAGGGTTTTCAAAGCATTGACAATCGATTAAGGCAGCCTGAACGTTACAGAAAATGAAACATACAATGTATCATGTCCATTTTGCCATAATCTCAGCCGGCGAGACAACAAATGAACCGTGTTGCTGTTTTTCCCCACTGGCAGTCACATGACGAGGCAGCCCAGATCTATAAAACAATGGACTGGCTAGCTACACCTGTTTTATCACTGTTCACAGCAGAGCCCTTATGATCTATAGATCTGTTGTACGGATGTGACGTAAGGGCACATGACGAACAGTTTGCACGCCCTCTCTCGAGCTTCCTTAGCTTGTACAATTAATAAAAAACGAAAAACATAAATATTTAAAAGTATTTTAACAGGTGGACAGTTTAATTTATTCCAACAAAAAGTGTATCTACAAAACAAGTCAATGAAAAACGTGTTTTCGGCAGCCGTTTTAATGTGTTGTTATGGCAACGAACCCACCTCCTGTATGTTGTAAACTCACAAACATACAGCAGCTTAGAGTTATACACCTGTCGCCCATTTTTAGACATCTGTAAAATACACAGCTATCCTCGCACCCATGGCCCACTACAGAGTAAGCATCCGGTTTCTTTCTATAGTTGGTATTTGTTTCTGCTCGCTAAATAAATGCTGTAGTTGCTCGTGTGAAGAGTGTGCTAACTAGTTAGCCTGGTGAAGCAGTTAACTGCCCTCAGCCGGAGTCTGAAAGTTATTTATCCACAATTGTTTTCTTAATGGATAAACCAGTCAGACGTGTGTTGTTAACCTTCAGTGAGTCAAAGAGTTTGTGATAGTCAAATATTAATCTTGTTTTTCAGGCCCCGGAATCGAAGAGAGAACAGTTTAGAAGATATCTTGAAAAATCCGGTGTCCTTGACAGTATAACAAGCGGTGGGTATAAAAGCTATTCATATCCAGTATTGTAGCATTTAGGAGACAATGGGATGGTTATAAAACCTTTGACCAAGAGGGTCCATCCTGCATGGGAAATGTCAAAGCTGTGTGAAAAAAAGTGCCTATCTACCACCAAAATACTGCTTTTCAGCTGTGAAAGTGATGTTTAAGAACACATTTATATTTAAACTAAGTGCTGATATGGATTTTAAATTATGTAACTATTAGATTAGAATGTATTTTAGGTAAACAGTTAGATTAAGATACGCTATAGGGTATATATACATAAAGTAGGCCTATACTTTATTATTCTAAAAAAAATTGAAATGTCAGCACCAGGTTTATTTGTTAAGGGCAAATACAAACAGAGCTCTTCGTTTAGGACTAAGTTATACTAAAAAAGTTTCAGAAACAGCTCAATAATGTGGATGTGGAAGTCATTCTTAAAGGAAGGCAAAAGTGAGGAGTGAATCCTTTGTATTCTTGGGGAATTTTTGGTGTGGTCTCATCACTTTTCTTTATTCTTAATCCTTAATTTGAAAGCTTACCCCTGTAATGGGGCGGGTTACAACAATGGCACACTTTATTCATTATGTGATTGATTTGGTAAGACAGGTAACATTGCTAATTGTAGCTCCCACACAAGGAATCCTGAAGTAAGGCACTGAACCAAGAAGTGTTTACAACCATCCACTGTCTCCTGTACATTTGCAATCAGTGCATGTTGTTGCGCCTATCCATCAAGTGACATGATATCTCTATTGTGCTTCTTCATCACTGTTTTGTTTCTCTTTTTTCAGTATTAGTGGCACTTTATGAAGAGGCCGAAAAACCTGACAATGCACTGGAGTATCCTTTTCTCATGTGTGCAGCTTTACAGAGCCATTGGGGTTTACAAGCCTAATTTACACTAGCAGCAACCCTCAGACGCGCGTGCACACACCCATTGACACTGCAGCTCACAATCACTTGTCCCCCGTGCCAAATTCCAGCCTCCTAGGACGAAAACTGTGGTTCCAAAGGAAGCTGTAAAGCTACTAATCACAACTTAAAAACAAGTGTTGGTGTATCGAAATTGATTACCCTGCCCAACCCCAATACAAAAAGGGATAGTGTGTTTTTATGAGAAAATAATGTTAAGAGAAACATAGCATTTCAGTCTCTTCACATATGGACGTGGTACATTGAACACAAATGTATTGAATAAGAATACCCAGTCTATAGTTCATGTAAAGCTGAGATATTTGGTCCCTATTGTACTTGGGCCTACATGGCAACACAAGTGACTGACTTAAAACACTATCTTTGCTTTCACATGCCACATTTTCTCCATTCATTAAATGCAATGGGAAATCTTCTTGAGAGCATACATTTCCTAACAAGACATTTTTTATGGCACGTCACTCAATGATTAAACAAACATACATTTAGTTTACAGTGTGCTTAGAGATTTTTTGACTCAAGCCTAGTCTAAGGTGTTAGGCTGACTGGACAATTGCTGTGGAAGATATCAGCCAGTCGTTATAAAGCCCAGTGTTTCCCCTCTGTTTAAAATGTCAATACAGCTAGAGAGATAAACAGCCATTCAGCTGGTTTTAAAAATCTCTAATTTAGGCGGCTTTTGTCAGATAATTGTGTCATTG
The DNA here is from genome assembly GCF_949606895.1 of Notothenia rossii. Taxonomy (NCBI): domain Eukaryota; kingdom Metazoa; phylum Chordata; class Actinopteri; order Perciformes; family Nototheniidae; genus Notothenia; species Notothenia rossii. The sequence continues at coordinate 25,411,764 of NC_136908.1, forward strand.
GGAATCAGATAAACATTGATTTTCTTTATGTATAGAAAACCAAAGTGTGAAAACACTGCTAGATAATTGAACCCAGCAAGACTGCAGTTTAGCACCATGCTTTAGGTTAATGTACCTTAGTTAGTTGCGTTGATTCCTGGAGAAATCATAATTTTTCTTCACATAATGGCTTTACAGAGAGCGCACGTTGACCTTAACCAGCTGCACAGCTTCATAAAGCTTCACCTCGGAGCGGCCAGTCCAGAGCCGGCCGATGTTGAGACTCTTCGCATGGAGCTGGCTGACCTACAACAGAAATGCAACCTTCTCATGGGGGAGAATAAAGAGCTGAGAAACAGGGTGAGATGCAAGTCTAAATAAAAAAATAACCAGAGCTGCTTGTACCTTAACGTGTCCTCTAACCCCTGCCTTAATCTCATTTCCAGCTGATGCAGTACGAACCATCGCCAGAAGAGAGAGCAGCAGAGTAGCTGGAGGGGCTTTGTCATGTACAAAATGGAAGGAAATGTTAAGCATTCTTTTTGAAGAATGTGTAAATGTTTATTAAATAATAATGGATGAACCATGAATATAACTTCACTGCTGTTGTTTAACAAGAAGCAACTTATCCTTTGTCATAAATAAAAATGTTTCTTTTACAGAATATGATATCAGCCATTCCCTTGAATTCATACAGTATCTCTATTTACAACCAAAGGATTCTGCTTACATCACACATCCATTAATCTGAAATAAATACATAATAAAAAAGAAAACTCTTTTGGAAGGTCTTTTCATATAAAAAAAAAAATATGTTAATGATATTAGAATGCTTTGCTAAGAAAAAAGGGGTCATACAAAATATATAAGTCAGAGGTCGCAATTTGTGTGAAGGGAAATTAAAGTCTGATAAATGATGCATTTTTTATCATTGTCACTACAAATATATTTAGCACTTCATTGTGACATTTTGTTGAATGTTCCTTCTGCCTGAGTTTGATTCAATCCGACAGCATCAACGATTTTAAAAGTATCCCGTTGTGTAACGGCACATTGTGACCTGAAACAACTTATAGATTTGTGCTTCAGTTTTCCACTGCCCTCTAATCATTCAGACAGAGCTGCTGCGTATAATCAAATCATTAAATGTCCATTTAATATCTGTAACAGACCTATTGACGTAACAAAACAAAACATTCCATTGTAATCTGACCCAAAATGTAAAGGCTTTTCATTGGTCTAATAACTGCAATCTCCTAAATGGGTAACAAAGGCTTTTTTTCCTCTTGTTAAATGTCTCTCAGGGGTATAATACATAACATTCCCAAATGAAAATGTTTAGTTGTGTACTTAAGTTATCACAAATGCTTCCAAAAAATGTTGAAACCTTGAGAAATCGTTTTTTTTTTCAAGGTAACGTCTGTTTGCCGCATCTGTAATGGCGTCATAATCCGATTTTTGCATGCGTCATAGTTTTTTTCAGAAGCTGTCATAAATATACTTTTTATCCAGTTGCAGGGCCGGACTGGGACAATAAGTCAGGCCGGGAATTATACATCCAGCCAGGCCACTACCAATTTTCTTTTGTGCCATTTTCCTGGATTTATTTGTCAATATTTACAGCGTTGCTGCCCATAGTGATGGCCCTAAACTTTAAATCTACTACCCCAGAATAAACATAATAATAATAATAATAATACATTTAATTTATATAGCGCTTCTCATCTGCCTAGACAAATCTCGAAGCGCTTCACAGCAAAGGACACTGATACAACTTGATACAACATATGGACATGGGATACTATTTAAAAAAAAGTGCAAATCTATTTAGGAACCTATCCATGTGAACATATTTTAAATGGAGGTGGACCTCAAATCCTCTAGGGGGGTCCGGGGGCATGCTCCCCCATTAAGATTTGTTTTTTTAAATGTTGGACTTAAATGCATCAATCTGGTGCACTTTGAGGGGGAAATAAAGAGAGACTAAACCCATATGAAACAGAACTGTATACATTTAAATAATCATAAAATCATAAGAACATGGCCATAACCAATAACATACCATATCCAATATGAAAAAACATTGAAACTTGTTTATTTATTTGTTTTTGGTTCATTTATAGTTGTGAGTGTGTCTGGGCACCTGAACCATCCTCACCCGTCTCCCCCCTGCTCCTCTTTGAGGCAGCAGCAAAGACTAGTTTTAGCTCTCAACAAGTTTTTAAAGTTTCTCTTACCTTTTTTCACCTAGTTAACATTTTTGTATTTATTATTCATGCATATTTTACTAATCACTCCCCCTTCAAATGGAAATATGTGTTTATATAAATGGTGACCAAACCGCTTGAGACCCACAGAGAACTTAGACTAAGTTAACTATCTAAACACTCAAGAGTCCTTTACCTCACCTGAGCTGTAGTTATCAGTCTCTCAGTCTGACAGGAGAGGACTCTCCTCCACCTTGTTGACAGCTCATTATATCCGTTAGCGCAGCTAGATAGCACCAGATGCTAACAACAACAATACACGTAACCGGTGCGCGCGCTTTCTCTCTCGCCACACATACACACCCTCCCGAGCTTGAATGACACACAGAGACCAATCGAGGGCATTAGTGTATGATCTGTATGAAAGTGGCCATGTCGGCAGGCCACATCATGTAGACAGCCAGTCACCCTCTGTGAGGCAGACCCACATTTGCGCAGCGTTGCGTTCACAATACATACATAAAAAAAAAAAACTCAGGCCAGCAGGCCACTTAACAGGCCAGGCCATCGGGAAACCTCCCGGTCCTCCCGATGGCCAGTCCGGGCCTGTCCAGTTGAAGCATAATTTTTCCAATACACTGTGTAGATCTGCTTCTTTCAACTCTGTATTTGAATTGGATAAAGGATTTTAGTCAGTGGACGTCTGAATCTTAATTCAAACAAACTGAGCTAATGTTAGCCAATACGTTCATCAAACCTGACTGTAGAAACTACAAACAAAGATTCAATGTAAGACTGCTTTATTAAGTCTTTTCATTGGTTTATCTCAGTGGGTCCGTTTGTTTTGAACAATAGGAAAGCTCTGCGGATAATTGGGCTTCCAGTGAACCCCTCCTGAATGATAAAAAAAAGCCGAATCGTGTCCGTGAGGAGCTGACTGCAATCACTGTAATGTTGGCGAAGACAAAAATTCCAAGGATCCATCGATACTTCACAACCAAATTCGTCACATTTTTTATCGAGAGATCTAGTGGCAAAAAACGACATCTGTTTTTGTGTGAAGTGAAGGAATATAGCGTTCAAACAACTTGCATCCACACATGGCTTATTGAGAGTTTGTGTCGCCATGTCGGAGCAAACGGTTTATATTTGCAGATCAGTTGGAGCTCTTCTGCTGCTGCCACTGCTGGCCGCTGACACTCTGCGGTTTGGAGAGGAGGCGGGGGGGCTGTTACTCTCCCTGCTGTGTCGGGACACTGAGCTCAGCTCCCCCGCAGAGTCCGGGCTCTGAGACCTGCTCGGCCTCTTAATGTCGGATTTAGAGAGGATCCTAGCTCGGGGTCCCATGCAGCTGCTGCGGAGCTTCACGCTGCTGTTGTTCCCGTGGTAGGAGTCACTGTCCGAGCCGTTCCCCTCCACCAGAGTGGAGCAGTTCCACGGTGGACTGACCCTCCGAGACTTCCTCACAATGCCTGACAGCGCTGCGCAGGACGAGGGGTCCGCTACGGGGAGGGTGGGGTACTCAGAGGCGGCACACTCCATGTCTCCGTGGTTGGGTTCCTCTGGCTCTTCCTGTTTGTCTGCAGGAGGGGAACGCGTCTCGCTGCTCGTGTTGTTGGAGTTGCTGTTTTGCTCCGCGGGGCTCGGCACCCCCTCCTTGCCGTCCTTGTGACCGTCCGGCTTTACAACCGGGTCCCCTTTTATTGGGACGAAGGCCGAGGAGGCATTCAGGAGAGGGTAGGTGGGTCCGTTGCCCTGCTTCTCCAACAGCAACGTGTACCCGCATGGTGCCGTGGGGATGGCACTCTTGCGACCCGCAGATGTGCCAATGCAAACCTGATGCACGACAGAGTTCTTCTTTGACTTGTCGACGTAATAATCGTCCATGTCGTCTTTCAGATGAGGGTAGTAGGACAGGATGCCCTTCTTGAGCTTCTTGAATCCCAGGTGCATGATCTCCAGAATGCTGAGGAAGAGGGAGATGCAGGCGATGCTCTGCATGAAGATCATGAACACAGTTTTCTCGGTGGGCCTGGACACGAAGCAGTCCACCACATTCGGGCATGGCTCCCTCTCACACTTGAACAGAGGCTTCAGGCGGTTTCCGTACAGAAAGTACTGCACCACCATGAAGCTGACCTCCACCACGGAGCGGGTCATAATGTGGACCAGGTAGGTGCACAGCAGAGAGCCTCTCAGCGGGGCTTTGTTGAGCTTCCCCTGCTCCAGCTGCTTCATCTCCTTCTCCATCCTCCTCCGCACCTCCACCAGCTCCACGTCCACCGCCTCCAGCTCCCGGCGGAGAGCCACCTTCTTGCAATGGCGCTCCTTCTCCAGAGCCCGCAGCTGGTAGATGGCGTGGCCCATGTACACCAGGGAGGGGGAAGACACAAAGATGACCTGCAGCACCCAGTAGCGGATGAGGGAAATGGGGAAGGCCTGGTCGTAGCAGACGTTTCGACAGCCAGGTTGGTCCGTGTTGCAGATGAAGTCCGACTGCTCGTCGTTCCACACGTCCTCCGCTGCCACGCCCAGAACCAACATCCGGAATATGAAGAGGATGGTCAGCCAGATCTTGCCGACCATGGTGGAGTGGATGTGCACCTCCTCCAAAATCCCCCCGAGGAAGTTCCAGTCTCCCATTTTTTATATTAGCAGTTCTGTAAAAACAAACAAGGTAAAGCCTAATAGATAATGGATTTTTGGGGGAGGTTATGGTATGGCTAACTGGGTTTTTTTAAATCAGAAAGTGATAATTTTTTTGTAAAGACACATCATAGGCCAACTATCTTGAAGCGAAACCCTAGATTTGTGGTTTATATAACAAACTAACACACTTTGTTATAGAGTGTAGAAGGTATACAATAGTGTAATTTAGTATTTTGTGAATAACGGGAATAATTGACTTCATTAAGGTAAATCATTAGGTTTATAGTCCAACCATTACTTAAATGTTGGGGACAATACCAATGTTGATATTTGGGTGTTAAAAAAGTCTGATTGCTCTGTAAATAACAATATATATATATATTTACGAATTTTGATCAAGATACTACGATGGCCAAGGTTGGATCTACTCTATCATACATCTTCAAATATAATCTAATACAATATAAAAGATTGTACCTTCTGGAAAAATCTCAGGGATTAGAAAGTTCTTTTTGATGGATATTTCCAAAAATGAACCTGCTATGTCCTAATATGCCCATTTTTTCACCAACCAACATTTAATGAACATTTAACAACATCAAAGATATTAGAATAGTATTAATTCCCTTACCTATCATCTTGGATATGAAATGTAACAACGAAGGCCTTAATGCTGCTGAAAACAATCCTACGAGTACATCTTCTATCTTCTGCATCCTCTTCTAAACAAAGGACAAACTGGCAAACAGCCTCCACTGGACAAAAGCAAATGATCCCTGCCAACTTATAGCCTGTCAGAGACAATTCAATCGATACTGTTGTGATGCTGTGTTGCCATTTCCCTCGCAGCAGAATGAATGGAGTGACTGCCAGTTCCTGCGAGTCATTAGGGGTGAGCTGAAGGGGTTTGTGTCCCTGAACTTGTTGGAATGCAGATAGGACAGAACAGGATGCACAGGGATGGGAATCTTCATCTGAGAGCCTTCAAGGTGGATTATGAAATACATAAAGGAGAGGTTTTAGAAGCGTTATATAGAAATATTGGTGAAATGCTAGATATGCCGTACTTATTACAAAGGAAGAAATGTTGCACTAGAGCCACAGCAATGAGCAGTGAAGCTGAAGTTAACATCCAGCCCACAGGTCTGCTACTGCAGTGTTGGATAATGTGGGTGGTTTGACCTGGGCTGGGTCACACATTATTGGTTAATTGGTCAAACTAGATGTCCTTCTTGATGGCTTTTCTTTCCAATATAATTAAACTAAATCAGTAATCATGACCTGATAATTTAAGATTATCCACAGATTTTGATGTGAGCAGAAAATAAGTTGAACTATTCCGATCCCAGGTCCTGCAATCAACAATACCTAACCCTACATTTCTCTGATTGGCCAACAATGTGTGAATGTTAGTTTCTCTGAGCAGGTGGAACCTTGTATCCAGTCTGTATGGGTTGTGATGAATGAGTAAATGAGGACTTGTAGAATGTAAAGGCGCTTTGAGGGGTCATTAAGACTGGATAAAGTGCTACATAAATGCAGTCCATTTAGCTAAGGGCTCCTTTACTGCTAAAGATAAAGCTCAGCAGAGGATGCCATTCATGTTTACATCAGACTGATATCTCCAACACTCTCGGATAAAAAATTAACCAATTTAATTTAAGAAACAGCACTATAGGAAGGACATTTTAAAAAACGTTTTGATTGTGGGGGAATTGTCCCTTTAAGATGACACTTATGTTTAAAGAATGACTTACATTTGTAAATAATCAGAATTATTGCAGACATATTTACGATCAATTGACTAATTGATTCAGGCTAGTCCCACTGTGCGTTTGCTCTTTGACACAGAA
>NC_136908.1:25418651-25487869 GCF_949606895.1 Notothenia rossii
GTTCAAGTTTTGTTCACTGACTTAAAAATGTAAGTGAATTCCCCACTCCCGATGATAACCATTTTCTTAAAAAAGGGTGGTTGCTATACAGTAGCTAAATGAGACTGCATTTTTTTAATAACAGTTAATTGGACATTTTGTTTTATCTTATTCTATTTCATGCATTTATTTTTGTATTTGTCCCTGAAACTTTCTAGCACCATTATGTCAATAGCATTATAACATTTTTCTTAAATCCATTTTAATATTATATTTTGCACTGTTGAAGGAGCCTGGGGTTTAAGTTGTATTGCCAAAATAAAAATCCGGGTTAAGACAAGTGGAGGTGAAGTCCCGTGTTCATGGTTTAGGTTGTATATGGTTGTCTTCACCGTGAAGATTCAGTGATGGCATTTAAGCTACAAAATGTTTTTCATAAGTGTATATTTTTGCCACAGTGTTTGCCACAACACTTTACTTCTTGGTTGAGGGAGCCAGTGCTAAATTCCAGCACTTTTCTATCATCTCGTTTTATTTTGTTTTCATAAATAAAGTATGGCTTGGCATTATAATATTAAACTCACAGTAAACCAATTTGTCTGTACAAGCAGAGTTTACAAACTGAAGTCAAGCACAGATTCCTTATTCTGAACGTTATCCATTTATTACTGAAAATAACAGTTTCTTCATCATAAAGGTAGAAGATTAGGAGATTAAACATGCAGTGACGGGATTAAATGAAAAACCATCAACACGGCCGAGTAAACACCAAGAGAAAACGTTTGTTCCAAAAATAAAATACCTTTTGAAAACCGTACAGAAAACACACAACATTTAAACAGATTAATGTACATTTTAACGTCAATGGTCGATGACATCTTAACACTTTAGGACCATAGCAGCGAATCTGTGTATTTTACCCGCAGTACTTTCATACTTGACGCTACTGCTCAGTTCAGCAGTCAAGTTTAAAGTAAATGATTTGCGTTAAGACACACAGAAACGATGGTTTGGTTCATCACCAGATTCAAATTTTAAATACTGAATGTTATTTTTTTTTTTAAATGGACACATAGGGATTAGAAAACAAAATGATCAGTAACAGTATATAAAAAAGATAATTATTCCTGGGCGACTAGCACTGAAACCTGTTTCATATTTATATCGGGAGGAATCTCACCAATACAATTTTATAAAAGCAAGCGAAGGACCGACATTTTTCTTAAAACGGGATCTGCGAAAACAAGCTTTCTACAAATGCTTCAGCGGACGTTACATTCATGTCAAAACAAACATTTGACAAATGAACCAACTCGGGTGCATCTGACATAACGGCGGATAAAAGGGGGGGGGGGGGTACTTTCCTAGCGTCCTCCTGACTTACGGCCGGCCCAGGATCGGGACCGGGAACGAGAACGTGATCTTGAAGCAGAGCGGGACTTGGAGCGGGTTGGGGAGTGGGCCCGTCGCACTTCTTCCTCTGGGTAATGGGAAGACGATGAAGGGTTGGCGTTCTCTCGTGGAGATGCAGATTTGGAGCGGGATCTCGCTCTGGACTCTCTTCGAGGCCTCTGCCGGTATCTAAAGACACAATGAGAACGTTTAGAGCCCAGTACTATTATACTATAGCAGGGATAGAAACAACTTGACCATTGAGTCTAAAATAGCCTGAGTCACACATTAACTAAGGGGAAGCTATTTTCAATAAGGCACTCTTTGCGATTACATTTGCTATTAACATATCTTTGTTTTGGACCCAATAAATTCACAATATTCAGGAACATTATACCAAACACGTAGCTCTCCATATTACTCTCTATGCTTCAGGAAGCCATCAGTCCTAACATTGTTTGTGACCCGTGACTAATAGGGGTGTAACGGTACACGTACCTGTACCGAAATTATTCGGTACGGGCCCTTCGGTTCGGTACACGTGTACCGAAGTGTACCGAACGAATATAACGTTAAACGTAAAAAATTGAGAACGTGAACAACTTCTTGGAAGTAATCTCAGGTGCTGCGTCGCAGCATTCAGAGTAATTTGCTCACATTGGGTTCAACGCGTCATAGAGCGAGCAAGTCATTTCATTGGACGAGAGGCATACTATGAGAGCTGGTCAGAGGGATGCGTTCAAATGTAGTCAGTAATTTGAGGAACTGTCGAAATGGCAAACGCAGATAAAGTTGAGCTCGAAAATCCTCCACCATCATTGAACTCTCTGGTTTAGGAACATTTTGGTTTTGCAGTTACGTACAAGGATGACTGACAAAGACGGGTGGACCGAACCAAAGCTGTTTGTCGGCATTGTTCAACTAAAATTGGTTACGCGGCTGGCAATACATCCAACTTGCACACTCATTTGAAAAGGCATCACCCGAACGTGAATCACCGGTACCAAAAGAAAAAAGACTGAAGTGCAAACCCAACTCCCACTAGCATTTAAGCCTCCACCACTCGCAAGAAGTTCAGACCGAGCCAAAGCTATTACAAACGCCAAATATCCTTATGTTGCCATGTTAGCAAAGCGCTACCTGGCTGTATCTGCTACCTCTGTCCCTAGCGAGAGGGTGTTCTCCACAGCAGGATACATTGTTAGTGCCAGCAGATCTGCCCTTTCGGCAAGCAATGTGGACAAGTCCATTTTTCTTTAAAAAAACATGAAAATACAATGATAAGCAAGTCATTATGTCAAACTGGCTGCTTAGGTACCATTACAGTACAGTTCAAATACAGATTATTTCAGTTCATCGAAATGCTGCACCTTAATGTTTATTTTATTATATTTTCTATTTATTTGAGTGAATATTCACAGTTTAATAATAATAAAAAACCCAAAACTAATAGTTTATGTTTTGTGAGTACTAGTACAGTAAAGTTCAAATACAGATTATTTCAGTTCATCGAAATGCTGCACCTTAATGTTTATTTTTATTATATTTTGTATTTATTTTAGTGAATACATTATTCACAGTTTAATAATAATAAAAAATATATATATATATTTTATGTTTTGCGATAATTTTTTCTGCTGTACCGAAAACATACCGAACCAAACCGTGACCTAAAAACCGAGGTACGTACCGAACCGAAATGTTTGTGAACCGTTACACCCCTAGTGATTAAGACACTTATGATTATCTACATTTCCAGGCACTAAAGATAACTGTCCTGTACATTCAGTTTTTCCTCTGACTTCACTACCTAACAGTATCACTTCACCATAAGTCTGCCAGAATAAATCTTGCAAGTGTATTTGTACAGTAAAACAGACAGCAGCATGATCAAGAAAGTAGGAAATAAAGACAAAGAAGATGTACCTCTCATTGTCACGACTCCTGCTTCTTCCTCTGCCATACACCTGTCCACGAGATCTGAACACAGACATGAATAGATTTATTTCCTTTTAAAGAAACATGTAAGTACAAGTTTTAGACTGCTCAGAGAGAAACTCACTCTCGAGGACTCTCCGATCGCCTGCGATGGCGATCATAAGAGGGGCTGCGTGATCTGTACCGCTCGTTGCTGCGGCTACGCGAACGCCTGCGCCGGCTGTCCCGATCGTGGTCGTCGTATCGAGACGATCTGCCCGGAGAATGCCTCTCCTTTGTCTTCATCTGATTTGGTGCTGGGGAAAAATACAGTGATCAGAAGGTTACATTTCCGAGAAAAAAACAAAAACACAAAAGGCTCAATGTATTTGTTTATTACTGACGTTGTTACACTATAAAGCTAGTCTTTATGCTATCATTAAGCTTTTACAGTGCTGCCAGTAGTACATCGACTCATGCCTACAATCTAGGTCTGTCAGTATTAATACATTTACTATCTCTTTTAGTCATTTAGAAACGCTGTATGATTGCTGTTCAGGTCATCATACAGTAAATGTACCACTGTGTAATGCTGTATCAGAATTTTAAAAAACATTCTATATCCCGGGGAAATTAGGTTTGGTAAATGTTGTTCGATTTTTAAAATGAAAGCAATGAAAGACAAAAAAATTAAAACAAATAAGTAAGATATATATCATAAGATATTAACAATTTTTTTTAATTCAAAATGTCAGATAAAATAAAATAATAATTCTGACTGCAAAAACACATTCTGTAAAAGTCTACAGTATTTTGTGGAATCAACAAATAAAAAGGTACAATAGAGTTGAACACTTACTCTTTCTGTCACCCTGGGCAAACTGGATTTCAATCTGCCGGCCACAAACCCACTTCCTGTCCAGACTGTGAAGAGCGTCCTCTGCATCACGCACATCCTCAAATATGCTGAGTGGTTAAGGGTTTTCTTTTGATCACAGTTTTAGTCAGGCCACACAAATTCAAAATGTTTTCTTCCTTTCACAATTAAGTAGTAACTTAAGAAAATAAACTTTTATATCACTATTTTTTTTCTCTTTATAACAAAAATGGCATTCTTTAAATTCGTATGGCCTGACTTATAACACATAAACATTTAAGAAAAAAGCACAAACTATTATTTCTTATTATAGTTTAGCAAGAGAAAAAACAACAAACAAAATACACTCACTGTTAATTTTTGTCGAGATAAAAGATGAAGCATTTTCAAACACATGTAATCATTGTGAGGGATCAGGTCTACAAATACAAAACAAATCAAATACATTAAATAATTGATTACATTTCTTGATCATAATGAAAACACAAATGTCATTTATATCACAAGGAAAGATGATTTTGTTGTCAGATTTGTGAATTTGTCTTGTGAGGATACAAATAATTCAGACTTGTTACCTTTGCCCATGCTTGACTTTGAACTTCATTTTGATCTTTACACTCTTTAATCGACTCCCACAGAGACTCTGGACTGCTGCTTGCCTTTTCCTCTTTAACCTCTTTTTCTTTTCCCAATTCTTTGCCGCCATATCCAAGCCTTGTCTCCGTTCCCTTTTCCTCTTCATGCTTTACTTTCTCTTTTCAACCTTTTCCCTCCCTCTGATCCTGAAGGTCTGTGAGACTTGTCTTTACAGCTATTCTACATGGGTCTTTGTTACTCTTTGTGGCCGGTTCCACAACTGGATGCTTTAACATTTTCTGAAGCAATAACAGAAAAATAAGTGCGTTAGATATTCAATCAAAAAGAAATACATGAAATAATGTCACAAAAAAGCACATCTTCTCAGCTGAAAAGGAAATTAAAATGTTTTGTTAGCAGGAGCACCAACACAGTAAACACTCATTGGGAAAGGATATTGAATGTATGCAAATCCTCTTGGTCGGCGTGTATGGAAGTCAAGTGGGATGTAGACATCTACTACAGGCCCATAGCGGCCAAACTCACGCCGCAAATCCTCAGGCCTGAACACCGTAAATAAAAATATGACTCAACTGACCATCAGAGGAAGCTCTAACTATATCATCACTCAGCAGCAGCTGGGAGAATAGCTGTTCAGAGGGCTCAATAGGGACAGTTCACCCCAAAACACTAAGGATCTGTCTGACCTCTTAACTGGTGACAGATCCAGCTGTTCACAAGGTTTCTGTGTTATTGCTCTCAGTTCGGCTGCAGCTTAGGAACTTTATTTATTCTAGAGGTTGCTTTTTGTTTTACAATTATGTTGTGTTTTGGCGTGAACTGAACCTTAAAGATGTGTACACTATTTTCTTTAGCAAGAAATTCAAGGTTAGAACTCACTAAAAGTCTAAAAAAGTGACATGTCGAGACGGTTGCTCCATTCACACTAGATTTTTTGGAGGAGTACTTGGATTTACCTTTATGTATTGTAATGTGTGAGATCAGCACACAGTGAGATATTTGTAGTCATTAGTTGATGTGAGAGATTAAGGTAATCGTTGACAGTGTTTTGGTGATTTGCAGGCTGCAGAAGAAACTTTTCAGAAAAGGTCACAGAAACCAAAATGCATAATTGTGTTGTCCTATCCTTTCAATTTTTATTGCTGTTTTTATATGTATTTTATATTTGAGGACGGAAAAAGCAAATAAGCTTAATTTATTTTGTGTGTGCGTTGGCTCATGCTACCTGTCATTGAAATAAGAATGAATGTATAACCCTAAAGACGTTACTTACCATAACAGACTTCAAAAGAATAACGGTTAACTGAAATAACGGTTTGTGACATAGCGGTTAGTTGGGCTTGATAACAACTTTTAGACATATTAAATAATACGTTTAAATTGTTTTGCTTGCAAATCACCAAAACATGTAATATTACTAAACTATTGTTTATAAGTAAGCTAGCGTAGCTTTATTTACGTTAGCTAATTTATACACATGAACCGTGCAACAGAAACGAAATGTAAACAAATATACAGTACCGACATATGGCATATTAACATAGACACCTTATTACAGATTGGCCTAACTATGAGCAGCAGCTAATACATATTTCACACATAAAGCGCCTCTGCATGTTGGTTAAACGTAACTTGAAGCTTCTGCGAGGAGGCTAACGTTAGCAGCTAAGCTAAGTCAGTTAGCTGCCGTTAAGTAAGTTAGCGCTTGATAGCTGACTTTCTCCGAGTGTTGACTCACCTGGACTCATCGGAGATGTTTCTGACGAACAAAGACGAGCATGGGGGCCTCATGTATTTGGCCATAAAGTTACACTCACTATGCAGAAGAAATGTTTTTTTAAAGGAAAGAAAAATCTGCTGCAGCGAAAATATGTTGGGCGCATGCGCAGTTGGAGGGCGCCTTTTGGTTCTTCTTCTCAAACAAACAGGGGGAATAAAAACCTACAGCGTCCTCTGCTGTTCACCTACAGCTGTGGCAGAAACAATCAATTCTCTATTTGTTTTAAAAAAAGGTGTCGAACACAGGAAAACTCTTCTACGTCTAGTAAATGCGATGTATTTAAAACATAACTATAAGTATTACTAAGTTAACAGAAGAAATTGAAAGTCTTTGTGTTGCACTGGACAGACACATTTTTTTTATAGACAAAATATTGTAAATGAAAAGTAAATAAAAAACTGAAACCGTCGTGATGTCGTGAAGTAGAGGCCTAAAGTAGCATAAAATGGTATGGTATAGCGGCTTACATTTCTAATTTAGCACTTGATTGATGTACTTAGTTTCTTTCCACCACTGAATAAAAACACACACTTTGGTTTATTTCATCATTCAAATGTATTATTATTATTTATGAATGAAAGTTATTTATTTTCAATGTGCTATCCACATGGTTCCCTGCTTAAAGTAGCTTCAGCTAGAGGCCTGGATCAGGCTCGTTTGCTTCTGCAGATGAAAGTTACATCGCCAGCAGTGATAGTCTGGAACAGAGAGAAAGCAGAGACAGAAAGGAAACAATTTCATGTTAAAAAAAACAACTGACCAAATGAGTGTGAACTGGAAGAATAGCTGAGTGGATACAGGATTAGGATTTGTTGTAACAAACTGGTGGCATTAAACAGAGAACAATAGAAAATGCAACTGTTAAATCCATCTTTAAGTGTTGCAAAAACCTTCCTTTATTTGTTTAATTTTCTTTGAAGATCATGTGTCATTAAATCTAAGTTTATTTCTAACACTGAATCTCTGGGTTTGTAAAATAATGAAGGCCACTGACTTCCACCATGTCGCCTCCTTGGAGCTCTCGGACAGCAGTGAACTTTTCAGCTTCAGCGATCAGCTTCCCATTCTCCTCTCTGACAGTGCACTGGTCAATCATACATTTTTTTATCTATCATGATATTGCACATCACTAAACAATAACATCACAGAACAACGCACTGCATCCACTTTTATTTCAGATATAGCTACATATTGTGTGTTAGTCATTTGTCATATACTTGTATGTATTTCCTTTTTTGTACATTATATTTCTTGTTTACATGTTTAATCCTTCAATAGGTTTCACAAGTCTTTAAAATATTTCTAAATATTCTATTCTCTTTTCCATTACAATTTTTTTTCTCTCACTGTGTTTATGTATGCACAGTTATACACTAAGAAAAGGCCTTGTGTGTGAAAACCTATATGGCAATAAACAAATGATGATGATCTAATTCTCAGCGATTTAGAAATCAATAACAAATACATGCCAAAACAGTATAATGTAAGTTAAAGCTTTTCTTTTACTTCCCATCAAACCCCCATCAATCTGCCTTAGATGTCCATCATTTAAATAGCATTGTCTCTGATCTCTGATATCTTTTCATGAATCAGATTACATTAACTGCTAGCTGCTTAAAAAACTGGATTTTTACCTAAAATTGCACAAAAACTATAGCCTCACTGTAATATGCTGACACAAGTCTACAAAGTCTTAATGCTGATTTTCAGGGTTTAATTCTGACATCATCAGCTCACATGATGCACGAAGAGTTAAACGTTTGAACTACCTTAAACTTCCTTCCATCCGCCACGGTCATCTCGGACTCCTTGCCGAGCCTGAATGAGTGAACTCTGGTGCCAAGGGGAGTCTTCATGGTGTAGGTGAAGTCTGAGCCCTTCCGCTCAATCACCAACACCGGTTTGACATCCTTTCGCATTTTGATAATCATTTCAGGTGCACCTTGAAAGGAAAAATAATATATGATGTATGCATTCATAAGAAAATACATTCTTTAAATATGAAAATATACTGACCCATGACTTTTAAGAAGCCCTCAAGGTTTTCCTCAGAATAAACCTTCCAGGTGCCGCAAAGATCCATGCTGCTGGTCATGATGCTTGCCTAAAGATGTTTGTTGTACAAGTTATCAAACTCTCACACACACTGCTGGTTGGCATGTTGGGGACTTCAAATCCCTGTTATTTAGACTCAAGTTTCCAATGAGAGGCAAGGGGCTGAACAACATAACTCACTTATAAATGAAATACGGCAGGAGGGTGCATGTGGAAATGCTTGAATGGATGTTTCTTTTTACAAAATCTAACAGTGGCGAAGTCCATAGGGACAGCTTGGCAACTGGAAGGTCACCAGTTCAAGTCCCGGAAAGACCAAGTGCTACCGAGGTGTCCCTGAGCAAGACACCATAACCTACACTGCTCCCGGGGCGCCGTACATAATGGCAGCCCACTGCTCCTAACACTAGGATGGGTCAAATGCAGAGAAACCGTTGCGTTACTAGTACCTGTACTACGTAATAACAATAAGTTGAATCTTCTTCTTCTTCTTCAAATCACTTAGCTTAAGCAATGACATATCTTTATTTGAGACAGGAATTAAAGCTTTTCTTCATTTGACAAATATACAATACTTCAGATCATTGTCCACCTTCAAAATATAAAAATACTACAACAGAGAAACACACAGGAAGCAATACATTTTAAGGTATTCATGCAGGCAGCAAAAGCCCAGGCAGTGCAGAGAAGATGATTAATCTCTTAACTTCCCAATTAAAGCCTATAAGCACGCTCAGTTACCAGGAACAGACACATGTCGAGCTTAGTTACAAGGAAATTGAGAAAGTCAATTACTTGTGGAATGTTTCTGAAGCTAAACAACACTGCAGTTTACAAACAGTCACAATATAGAGGCGATAGGGGCACAATGTGTAGACAGTTTAACACTTTTTCTGCAAAGGCCATCTTGTAATACTGGGTCTTGTTGCAGTCCCTGAGAAAAAACACTGATCAGTCATGATGTGAAGTAATCTTGTTCAGAGACCTGGGTAAAACAATATTGCTGCAGTTCATTCTTGAAGTTTAATATTCTTGGATCACCAGATTTGTGCTTTCTAAAGGACACTTCAATACACAAGAATATACCCTCTTGCAGGTTTTTAGACACAATATAGTCCGATCAAGAATTTATGAGGCAAATCTTTGAGCATTTTGACATTTTTTATATTGATAGGGCACCATCTGCTCAAATTGTTTTTTTACTGATGTGACATTTGAATTTCAATAAGATGTATCCAGAATGGGGACACTTCAGAGTTAAATAAAGACCAAATGCAGCAGTAGGCTATATCTCATCTGAACTGCAGATGCTAATGTAGCTTCGGAAACTCCCTATTCCCCCACATCGTTCCAATGTCATATTCATGGGGGTGTGTGACACTTTTCTAACTTTCTAAATTAAATATTTGACATTAACACCCATCTCATCCTGTTTTTGAACAGCTGGGCAGAGCTAAAAAAAGAACTGCGGTATGAACACTCTTCCTTCATTCTTGTCACGACTACTTCTGTCACTTTTAATGTGAAAGTAGGCTAGATCAATATGAACAGTTTCTAGGAGAGACTGTCTTGATGTGTGACGTTATCCCCCTCTATAAATGATAATGTGTCAGAACATCTAAAAACAAGCTAGTTCTTTTTAACCATACCCCAACCCTAGGAGCGTCCAACATAGCTTTAAGCTAAATGCTAACACGCTAACAAAGTAAATATAATATCTTAGCATGCTCATTTCTTCATTCTTGTCACAACTACTTCTCATTTAATGTCACAACAAAGTGTAACATTATGAATGTTTTCTAAGAGAGACTGTCTCGATGTGTCCCCGTTTTTAAATGATTATGTGACATGACAAAAAACATTGTTAGATAGCTGTTTTTTAGAATAATGCAGGCGTAAGTGTGTCCAACATTGCTTTGAGCTAAATGCTAACACGCTAACAAGGTAAACACTATATCATCTCTACATGCTCATTCTAACATGATATAATGTTTACCATGTTTCCCTTTTAGTCAATATTTGCTGATAAGCACTAAACACAAAATGTAATGGACATTTCAGTTGTGCAGGTATTTTAAAAGATTGAGTTGATTATGACAGGTAAATGAGACAAGGAATTAAGTCATTTAGATTCATCCTAAAAGGGAGCATGAATGTCTAAAGGATATTTTATGGCAAACCATTTAATATTGGCCGATGTATTTCAAACACAACTCAGAAAATGTAAACTTCATAATGGCAGTAGAGTAAAAGTCATGAGCATTCATCCTCTGGGGAACATGAATGTCTACACAAGATTTTTGGCAAGTAGCCTACTTGTTAACCTATTTTAGGCATTTTTAAAGCAATGCCACTAGCACGGCCAAAATCAAATTTTGTACAATTTGCAAAACTTCGTTCACCTCAAACATTTCTTTGGTAATTCTGTGCAGATTTTTCTAGATAAATGGCAACACTGATATATCTGTAATAGTAACATCATCCATCTTAATACTGTGCTTTGAGGGAGTCACCTCCACCCATCTGGAGCTTCAAGCTTGTCAAAACAAGTGCTCTATTTGATGCAGTTTGTTAAGACACAAAATGGTGAACCTTTGCTAACTTCAGGCTGTATTTAAGTCCTGAAATAGCAAATAGTCAGTGGTGCATGCTTTGGTAATAT
This sequence comes from Notothenia rossii, assembly GCF_949606895.1. NCBI lineage: Eukaryota > Metazoa > Chordata > Actinopteri > Perciformes > Nototheniidae > Notothenia > Notothenia rossii. The sequence goes on from NC_136908.1 coordinate 25,429,911, forward strand.
GTTACATGATTAAAATCTTTTTTTTTATAATCTCATAAAAAAAAACATAACATGGAAAAGAATAATACTTCGTAAATATCAAGCTTTGCTACAACTCCCATTCATTGATTTCCACTCATTAAATACAACAAAGACATAATGAAAGTTGAATATGTGCTTCATCACGAGAGATCGTCCTCCTGGTTTGGCCCCGGGTCACTAAGGCAGCGTGATAGTTTTAGTTGGTCTTGCTCCTCCTGCTCCTCAGGCACTTTGGCTCTCGGCTCGCGGCTCTGATTGGGCCCCTGGGATTCACTCACCAGGCTAATGGCATCAAGGGGGCCGGGGTCTGGCCGAGCCCTCGGGTCCCGGGGGCTCTCACTGTTGTCATAGGTGAAAACCTGATGTTCTGGGGGATACATGCAAAGTGCAGTGACATCATTTATTGCTTAACATTTTTTTTTACAAGCAGCTAATAAATCATAAATACTTGTAGAAGTTTGGGTTTTAGTCAGGATTAATTCATATGGAGTCACAAGAGGGCCATAAAAGACATTATATCATCAGTAAATAAAAAGACATAACATTTAAATAATTAAATATAATCTCAAATCATTTTCATGTTAAAAAAAATACAATATTATGCTTATAATAATTATCTCATATTTGTCTTTATATATTCATATATTTTCATCGTTTATTTAATTTGTTTCTTTACATTGCACTTTTCTTGCTTACTGTTTTATTCTTTATTACATTTTTCAAATGTATTTAACATTTTGTTCTTTCATTTCTTTTTTTTCCATATCCATTTTCTTCTTCTTTTCCATATTCTTTGATGGCACTCCTACGGCTCCCTTCATTTGGGAGGCTATGCATTTCCACTTCACCTCCGAGGTAAATGTTTTACTATTTTACTCCACTACATTATTTGAAAGCTGAGGTTACTTTGCAGATCTAGATTACTACAACATTTAATTCCACTAATAATTTACGAAAGATATATTGAAAAGTCTGACCTGGTTCAAAGCACACTTTTCTCACTGACGGTGTTTCCTGGCGATTTGTAGGAACTGTGAGGTAGTGACTCATCTGTGAATAACACAAAGAGGTTCATAATCATAATGTTAAAATGAATGATGCATCAACATGTAAAATTAGAAAGAATGGCCATTAGGTTTTAGTTTGTTCATTCAAATTGAATCGTATGACAAAGGCGACATTTGGACGCCATTCAGGTATATAAAAGCATTTATCCTTAGTAAATGGGATTACACCAGCATAACAAGCCACTACAACCAATAGGTCTATCTGTAAATTAGGTTAGAAACCATTTTAGATACAGATCAATTAAAGGCTTAAAAAACAAGTCCCAGAATAGCCATGGCAACCAAAAGAAACCATAATATTTGAACATTGTTAAATAATTGAAGGTGAGACAGAGATGCTTATCTTCCATATATGCACTGTATATCATTAAATGAAATAAAGAGCATTGACTTTGAACAGGTCAACTCTGTGATTTTCAGGTTTAGGACCTAAATGAGCTTTCAAAATCAAGTATACTTCTAGGAGAAGTAGACGAGGCTGTTTGACTCACCCTCCTCTCCATCTCCACCCGCTGCTTCCTGAAGCGGACTTCACTCACGTTGTCCTCAAACGGGTCGATCATCAGGTCGTGTCTACTGTATGAACGAAGCTAAGGACAAAAATAGATTAAAAAAACAAAGCGTCAGAATCACATTTTATTACCTTTCTGATAACTCATTAAATTTCACTCTTTGCATAACAACGTCATGAATGATGTCCTATACCCTCTGCCTGGTCTTCTGCAGGTTACTTCGCAGAATCTTCCGGATCTCTTGCTCGCGACTTTTGGAAATACTCGGAATGGCCCGTCGATTGCCCGACCCTCTCTGCTGAATGTTTCTGTGGAGACATCGCATCTCATTACTAGTCATAACAACTCATTTTTATGGTTTTATTAAAAGCAAAAATGTTTCAGTTTTATTCTGGAACAAATTATTTGAATATTCAGAATCAGAGGCATGGTTAGGCTCATGTAAGGCAAGGCAAGGCAAGGCAAGGCAAGTTTATTTATATAGCACTTTTCAACACAAGGCAATTCAGAGTGGATTACAAAAAATGAAAGACATTAAGAAAATGACATTTAAAATCAGTCATTAAAAAGAGAAGTTAACATTAAAAGAAAAAATACATGGATAAAAGTTACAGTGGTGTCTAAGATATGAATAGTTCAATTAAAAGCAGTGACAAAAAGAAAAGTCTTCAGCCTGGATTTAAAAGTAGTAAGAGTTGCAGCGGACCTGCAGGTTTCTGGGAGTTTGTTCCAGATATTTGGAGCATAATAACTAAACGCTGCTTTACCATGTTTAGTTCTGACTCTGGGGACAGAAAGCTGACCAGTCCCTGAAGACCTGAGAGATCTGGATGGTTCATAATTTAGCAGTAGGTCAGAAATGTATTTTGGGCCTAAAGTTAACCATTCAGTGCTTTATAAACCAGCAGCAGTATTTTCAAATATATTCTTTGAGACACAGGAAGCCAGTGTAAAGACTTCAGAACAGGAGTGATGTGATCCACTTTCTTAGTGTTAGTGAGGACTCGAGCAGCGGCGTTCTGAATCAGCTGCAGCTTTCTAAAATATTTGTTAGTGAGACCTGTAAAGACACCATTGCAGTAGTCTAGTCTACTGAAGATAAAAGCATGGACAAGTTTTTCCAAATCCTGCTGTGACATTAGTCTTTTAATCCTAGATATGTTCTTTAGGTGATAGTAAGCTGATTTAGTAACTGTTTTAATGTGACTGTTGAAACTCAGGTCAGAGTCCATGACTACACCTAGATTTCTGGCTTTATCTGTTGTTTTGAACCTTGCAGACTGAAGCTCAGCGCTAACTTTTATACGTTCTGCCTTGGCTCCAAAGACCATTACCTCAGTTTTATCTTTGTTTAATTGGAGAAAGTTCTGACACATCCAGTCATTGATTTGTTCAATGCACTTACTCAGTGTTTGAATTGGAGCATAGACTCCTGGTGAAATTGTTACGTAAATTTGTGTGTCATCTGCATAGCTATGGTAACTTATTTTGTTGTTCTTCATTATCTGAGCCAGTGGTAGCATGTAGACGTTAAAGAGAAGAGGCCCCAAGATGGAGCCTTGAGGTACCCCACATGTCATATTTGTCAACTCAGATGTGTAGTTACCTATAGAAACAAAGTTGTTTCTGTCCTTTAAGTAGGATTCAAACCAATGTAGAACTGTTTCCGAAAGTCCCACCCAGTTTTCCAGTCGGTCTAGTAATATGTTGTGGTCAACAGTGTCAAACGCAGCACTGAGATCTAATAATACTAACACTGAAGTTCTGCCACTGTCTGTGTTTAAGTGGATGTCATTGAAGGCCTTTACAAGAGCAGTCTCAGTGCTGTGGTTTGGACGAAAGCCTGACTGGAACAAATCGAAACAGTTATTTAAATGCAAGAAGTTACTCAACTGTTGAAAAACTACTTTTTCAATGATTTTACCCAGAAATGGCAGGTTTGATATGGGCCTGTAATTGTTCATTACTGAAGCATCTAGATTATTCTTTTTTAAGAGCGGTTTAATGACTGCAGTTTTCAGGGCCTGTCGAAAAATACCTGAGTGAAGAGATTTGTTTACTATATGAAGTAGATCTGAGGCCATGCAAGGAAAAACATCTTTGAAAAATCCTGTTGGAATAATATCAAGGCAGCAGGAGGAGGATTTCAGAAGTTGAATAATGTCCTCTAGGTTTTTATCATTAATCTGATGGAATTGTGTCATGATGTCTGAATTGATTTTAAGTGGACACAGAGACAACACATTTGCTGCACCTGATGCAGAGGCACTGACTGCTTGTCTGATTTTCTGAATTTTGTCAGTAAAGAAGGAGGCAAAATCATTGCACGCCCTGGTGGATAGAAATTCAGAGGCTTCTGACACTGGGGGGTTAGTTAGTCTGTCGACGGTAGCAAACAAGGCACGTGCGTTGTTTTTGTTTTTGGTAATGATGTCAGAGAAGAAAGACTGTTTTGCGTTTTTCAATTCCAAATTATAAAGGCCAGTCTCTCTTTATAGATTTCAAAGTGAACCTGCAGATTTGTTTTTCGCCACCTGCGTTCAGCTTTTCGACACTCTCTTTTCTCTGTATTCACGGTCGTGGCCTTTCTCCCTGGAGATATTTTCTTCCCAGTGACTTCCTTTACCTTAGTTGGAGCAATGGCATCTATAACATTTTTAATTTTTGAATTAAATGATCTACTAGCTCATTTATTGAGATGTTAGCAGGGGCAAGTGTTGAAGAAAAGTTCTGAGTAAACATTTCCCTAGTATTTTCAGTTAAATATCGCTTTGTGGTTACCTCTTTTTGAACATTTTTGTGAACAGAAATAGAGCTCTCAAAGAAAACACAGGAATGGTCAGAGAGTGCAACATCAGTCACCACAACATTAGAGATATTCAGACCCTTTGAGATCATTAAGTCCAGAGTGTGCCCCTTATTGTGCGTGGGCTCCGTCACATGCTGAGTCAGTCCATAGTTATCAAGAACACAAAACAGTTCTTTAGCCCATCTGTCCTGAGGGTTGTCAATATGGATGTTAAAATCACCAACAATGACTAGACGGTCAAAGTCAATACACACTATAGACAGCAACTCGGTAAAATCATCAAAAAAGCTTGCACAGTATTTGGGTGGTCTATAGATATTTAGGAACAGAGCTCGAGAGGAGCTTTTTAGCTGCAGGGCCACATATTCAAAAGAAGCAAAGTTCCCATAAGATGTCTTCCTGCATTGAAGGGAATCATTGAACAAAATAGCAACTCCACCCCCTTTCTTATGCATTCTTTCCTGACTAATAAAACTAAAGTTGGGAGGGGTTGATTCGATAAAAACAGCTGCACTGTTATTTTGTTCAATCCAAGTTTCTGTTAAAAACATAAAATCAAGATTGTGCTCAGTGATAAAATCATTGATTAAAAATGTTTTTCCTGCCAAAAAACTGACATTTAATAAAGCTAGTTTAAGTTTGTTAAACACACTATAAGTCAGGTTTTTTGTAACAAGCTGTGGCTGACATGGAATCACTGCTAAATTTGATAAACTCACACAAACCTTTGAGCGCTTCCTGTGTCTAAGATGATTCACTGCTCGTAATCTATTACCTATCAACACAAATATCGGCAAAGCTACAGGCAGGCAGGGCCCTGGCATGTCCTGGAAAAAGTTGAGAGTGCCATACGCCCTTGAGCCTGGACCCAGCAAATATCAGTTTGCAGCGTTTTGTACACACACATTACATTACATTACATTGCATTTAGCTGACGCTTTTATCCAAAGCGACTTACAATAAGTGCATTCGACCAGGAAGATACAACCTTTAAGAAAACAGAATCATATAAGTACATCAGGTTTCATAGAGCCAAACATTTCAAGTGCTACTCAACTGGCATTTAGAAAGCCAGCCCTTTATTAGTATATAAGTGCTTTGTTAGTAATTTTATCGCTCGAAGTGGAGTCTAAAGAGATGAGTTTTCAGTTTGCGTCGGAAGATGTGTAAGCTATCTGCTGTCCTGATTTCAATGGGGAGCTCATTCCACCATTTTGGAGCCAGGATAGCAAACCCACGTGTTTTTGCTGACGGGAACTTGGGTCCCCCTCGCAGTGCGGGTGCAGCGAGCTGTTTGGCTGATGCAGAGCGGAGTGCACGTGCTGGGGTGTACGGTTTAACCATGTCCTGGATGTAGGAAGGGCCAGATCCATTCGCAGCATGGTACGCAAGTACCAGTGTCTTGAAGTGGATTCTAGCAGTTACTGGAAGCCAGTGAAGGGAGCGGAGGAGCGGTGTGGTGTGGGAGAATTTGGGAAGGTTGAAGACCAGACGAGCCGCTGCATTCTGGATGAGCTGCAGAGGTCGGATGGCACATGCAGGTAGACCAGCCAGGAGGGAGTTGCAGTAGTCTAGGCGTGAGATGACGAGAGCCTGGACACATCCCTATCAGTCTTTGAAGGGGAGGGAGGACCCACCACCCTGCTCCTCTCATCATAGGAGGGCAGGGTGAGGGAAGCCGGGCGAGATGGTGCACGTCTCTGTTTCGGTGATTTTGGTGGGCGTCGTTGAGGGGCGGGGGTAAAGGACATGCTGCCAACCCTGCGTATCGCCTTCATGCGGTCATTGAACTCCAGGAAGGACTGGTGCCAACCCTCTGTATCTCCTTCATCTGCTCATCAAACTCCAGGGGGGTGGGCGAGGGTGAAAGGGTGAGCGGAGAGTAGAGAGAGCTGGGGGATGAATGAAGAGTATCCTCAAAGGCGTTGACAGGGGGGGTGACGGGCAGTGGAGACTCCTCCATTTGTGTCATAGGTCTCCCATAATCAGAACATTCCTCAGGCGGGTGCAGTGATACTTCTTCAATGTTTTCTGCGCGATGTGTTGTGTCTTTCTCCTGTTTTGATTCCTCTTGCCGCTTGTCCTTGGCAGAGGGAACAGATTGATGACGCAGGCAGTTGAATATGTTAGAGATAAACAATTTCACTCCTGACTTGTAAAGGCAAACTCCATTTGCCTTATAAAAATGTCTGCGATCCCAGAAAAAGTTAAAATTATCAATAAAATGGACAGAATGGTCAGGACAGACAGTTGAAAGCCAGGTGTTCAGTGCAAACAATCTGCTGAATCTCTCCACTCCTCTTCTGACTGGCGGTAGAGGGCCACTGATGAACACCTCTGCATTTAGAGAGCTGAAAGTTTCCAACAGACATTTAAAGTCTTTTTTCAGCATTTCTGACTGTTGTTTCACAACATCATTTGTTCCAATGTGCAGTACCACATTCTTCACAGTCGGATGTTCAGCCCCAATATACAAGATCTTCTCAGCCAAGTCAGAGACCATATCCTTGGGAAAACAGAGTACTTTGGTGTTGTTCTTACTACACAGACTTTTTACATCTCTTACAGCAGAGTCACCCACAATCAGAGTTTCAGGCCCAGTCGTTAGCTTTCCCTCTAGCCTTTTACTTTTGGAGTAGCTGTTGGTCCTTACCCTGCTGTGTGAGGAGGACAGGTTATCCAGGTCATTAGAAAGAGATCTCCGGTTCTCGGTCAGCGGAGCGTATCTGTTCTGGATTGGCACACTTGGTGGTTTAGGAGGATTGTTTGTAATTCTCCCTTTAGCAGCTGTCCATGGCTGTTTCCTAGTATGAATAGGGGTTGAAGAGGCACTCTTCCTGGGTGATAAAAATGCAGGCCAGCCGGTCGCATCACAGATTTCAGAGCGCTGGGCTCTGCCTGTTATTCGTCCTCTCAAATCCCATGGAAATGATTTACTCTTAGGCTTTGCACCCAGAGAGTTCCAGGGAGGACTACCACTTGTAGATTTATTACCCGGTACACAGCCCTCCTGTTCCTTGGAACCCTTGTAGCTTCTAACTAGCTGTGAGTTAGCATACCCTTTTCCATTATTTTGCAACACTGGTAAAGGGGTGTCATTCCCACGACATAATCCATTCACTTCCACGTTAACTTCCAACCGTTGCATTTTCATTTCCAACACAGCCATCTTCTGTAGAAGTTTCTGGAAGTCATCTTTAGAGAACGGAGGCATTTTGCTACCAACTAGCTTAAGCTAAATAGCATGCAGTAGCCTACCAGGCTTTAGCTTTCGCTAGGCCACGCTACTGTAAGACTGAGGTTGTTGTAAAAGTGTTGAAATATGGCTGAAAACCTCCGTCTATTTACGAAGATTAACTGTCCCAGTGATAAGTTAATGTCCAGGAGCCGCTGCTCGAAGTTTTCCGAGAATAAGAATAGGAAAATCAGCATAAAAAGTAAGCAGAGGCAAGAGCAAACAGAAAAGCGTCTGCACTGTAACAGCCCGTCTACACTACAGGCATCAAAAAATCTTGAAGCTGGGCGTGTCTGAAGCTTGGCGATTTTTTGCGAGCAACGCGACCAACAACCAATCACATGAGTCTCCCGCCCCCGACATACAAAGCAATAGCAATGTTAAAACGAAGTAAACTGGATATAAACTCTCCAAACAGGCGAAAAACCTACCAGTTTCACCCACTGTCTCTGCCACCTCCCTCCATGCCTGGTTCCTCCGGTTTGTATCCCGGTAAATAGTTCTGGTCTTAAAGAACCGGGTGATTTGCTACCGTAATATCTCGTTTGGAATATGAAGAAATGAACTGCGGTCTGGTTCTCCCAGCTTGCACGCGGTTTGATTGGCTAGCGCTTGCACTGGCGGGATTTGCATAAACGGGATTTGATTGGCTGATGCCAAGCATCGAGCCTCAAAAGTTGAACATTGTTCAACTTTTGATGCCGATAGATGCTCGCGATGCTTGCAAAGCCATGCCATGCTCCCCACAATGCAGTTCGGCGAAGATTAAAAATCTTCTACGTCCCCCCATTCAAGTGAATGGGCGAAGCGTTGAAAGCATTTTTCGATGCCTGTAGTGTAGACGGGCCGTAAGAAAGATAAGGGAGGTTTTTTAATATAAATATTTGCCTTGGTATGTTGGTGCAGAGCAATAAACATAGTGGGAGCAAAATAAAAATATACAACAACATTCAAGAATCATAAATAACAACATTTTCAAGAAAAATGCATTTTGATCAAAATGTTAAAATATATCTGTTGTTAAAATGAAAGGGAGCTTCACAATATTTGCAATATATTAACCAAGGACTGTAATTTGCAATGTGTGCTGTGGTAAAAGTCCAAAGCAATATGTGTTAATGTCACAACGGAGTAAGATGATATTTGGTACAGAATGGATTTTGGGTTTAAAAAGAGTGTACATACCCCTACAAAAAACATATAGGAACTGATACATTTTGTGTTTTTTTTGTGTCAATTAACACTAATGTTTTAAGGCATGCACATGAATCGAGTTACACTAATGCATCTCTCGAACAAATGCCCTGGTATTTATATCTGTTTTCATTTACATCCAGGAGACTTGTAGTGTTCGACCTCAGGTGTATGTGAAAAAACAGAATTTGTCTTCATGACCTCTACATGAACTAACACTCACTGCATGGAGACGGAGGACAGGATGGAGGGCAGCTTGGCGGCGCTCCCACTCTCCACCAGCATCATAGCCTGCTTCATCTCCATCTTGTTGTAGAAGGAAATGAGCTGCGGCTCGGTGGAGCGCTCGCCTGCGATCAGCCACTTCTTCAAATAGGCCTTGTTGAAGCGGTTCAGCCTGAGCACAGGAAGCAATCATTAACATTTATACTCAGTCACAGCGTTAAATAAACTCATAGAATTGATGGTAATTTGATCATTACCATACAAATACCTTCTGCACTTCCCCTTATTCACACTAGTCTCTCTAAGTGTATTTGTACTGTAAGAAGGAATAGATGTGTATATTGTTTTATTTTAATCTTTTCTAATGTATGTTTTTCAAATATATGTTTTATGTGTGCCGATTGAAGGGGTTAAAACTGATATATATAATTTAGTTTTGTACTTAATTTTTGTTTTCAATTCAGCTTAGTTACCAGAGAGGGTTTGCTCATTTAAGATTTGTTTTTAACGTTCAAATTAGTTTTTGTTTGTTTTTTACTTTAAAATACACTATGTTTTTTTCATTCTATATTTTCAGTTAACTTAAAAACATTTTTTAAATGTTTTATTTCCTGGTTCTCGTTGAGTTTCTACTGGCTACTAAATCCAAAACATTTAACAGATGAGGAAACAGAAACTCGTGTACATTTACAGAAATAAATATGTGCACTGTCCTTGTTAAATAAATGAATAACAACATAACTGTATATCCTTTAGCTAATTCTCTCCTATCGTAAGTGATCTATTTTATTTACATAATATGTATCTTCATAATGTTCATAATTTCAAAACCCATACATTGTATAAACCTTGCTGTTAGGCCGTTTCTTAAGTAATAGGGAGGAGTCAGAGGAAAAATCCTACTTGTCTTTCCAGTGATGATGTCCATAATGACCACAGATGTCTTCAATTCCTGTGAGGAGATGACCCAGAAACTGGAGACAAAAGGAAAGTGATATGATGTTATTTCTGCATAAAGATGAACAATAAACAAAAATGTGATTCAAGCTTTAATATTTGTTACATCTGGTAAGTTAACAGTGTTCCAGGTCAGATTGTGGATTTCACCTGTGTGTGGATCTCCTCATTAATGGATGGTTTGCTCTCCTTCTTCTTCTTCACGGCCAGGAGCTCCACCAGAGGCCTGATTGTCATTCCCTGAAGATAGAAACAACAAGTAAGACCATGTAGATAGTGATAAAACCGACAAATAACTTTCGTAATAATAATAACAAAGAAACCACCCCGTGTCTTTTTCTGGACCACTTTTACTTGATAGAAACATTATCCAGGAATTATATGTTTTTTAAATATAAAGTGTATTATCTTATAATACTTCCTTTTATTTTTAAATATAACTATGACATTGCTTATTAAAACTATATATTACATGTCATACTATACTATGCAGTATGCGTTTTCTTTTATGATGCTCTAACATCTACATACCTCCTCTGGTGATGATGAATGAAGGCTTTTCTTATATATCTTAATTTTGTCTGAAGTCACTTTATTGCAGATAAAACAGAGAAATGCAAATGTCCCTCTCACCTGCACAAAGACAGTGAAGAAGATAACGGTGATGATGGCGGTGAGGAACATGTTCTTCCTCTCGTTGTCGGTCAGCAGGAACCCCAGAGAAAAGGCGATAGCACCTCGCAGGCCACCGTAGGCCACGATGAACTGATCCTTTTTGGTCAACTTCACGACACGGAATTTATTAATAATGCATGTGAGGCCAATGACTCCTTAAGAATGGACAGAAAACAACATGATACCGTTTATCAAGAAGAATAACTGGAAAGAATACAGCGAAAAAAAGTCACTAACTGATATGTTCACGGTTTTTATGGTAACTGACCGAGCACTCTGGACACCAGACAGAGGATGACGGTGGAAATGACGAAGGTCCAGTTCCAGGCGTGAGGACCGGCCACCGTGGAAACACCGAGGAAGATGAAGATGAGCGTCTCACTCACGCTGCTCCACATCTTCAGGAAGTATTTGATGGTGGTATACGACTTGTGCGAGACGTTAGCCTCCACGTACGGCCGCATCAGTACGCCACATGCTATCAACCTGAACATGACAGACAGGAAACAAGGAGAGCATTTTGAAATCTGGCTGTAAGGGTATTGGTTTGGATTAACAATCCCATCTTGTGTCACAGGAACTTACGACATGATGCCAGACAGGTGGAAGACCTCCGCAGAGAGGTAAGCCATGTAGCTGTAGAGGAACACGAACAGGGGCTCGATGACCCGGGTGTGTGTGGTGAAGCGGGAGGTAAAGGCCCCCAGGAGGCCGTAGAAGGCGCCCACCATGACCCCCCCCAGTGAAACCACAAAGAAACAGACGACCCCCAGCACGCCGTCCAACACGGTCACAGTTCCTGCATGAGAAAACTCCTCGAACAGGTGATACAGAACCTGCCGAGGGAAACGTTCACTGAGACTTTCTTTGTGTTTTATTCAAGGTGCTTCCTATAGCTCTCAACACTCAACGTTTGTTATTTAAGTGAAGGTCATTTTTTCTTTGGTCGTTCCTGTCCGTGCTCTTTATTCTTCTCACCTTCCTTTCATTTCTCTTTCTTTATACTTTGACCCCTCTTTCTTCCCCTATTCAGTAACTTACTTCTCTATAATTCCCTTTATAATCTTTCCTTCCTTTCACACTTCATCCCTAATTTTATCTTCTTTCTTTCCTACCTTCCTTCTTTTTCACAACCTTCCTTCTTTTGCATATACTACCTTCCTTCTCTTTTGACATACTTCCTTTCTTTCTTCCTTCCTTCTTTCCCTCCTTCCTTTCTTCTTATATTCTTCCTTCCGGTTTTTCCCCCATACTTCATTTGTTCTTCCCTTCCTTCTAACATATTGCCTTCCTTCTTTTTTACATACTTCCTTCCCTCCTTCCTTTTGATATACTTTGTTCCCTCCTTCTTTCACATACTTCCTTTCTTACTTAGCTCCTATTTTCCTTTCTTCTCCTACTCAATAGAACCTTACTTCTTTCATTGCCCCCTTAGTTCCTTCCTTCCCTTTCTCCCTTCTTTCATATATTCCTTCTTTTCTTCTTTCACCCTTCCTTCCTTCCTTCCATCCTTTGTGTCTTTCTTCCTTCCTTCTTGACTTCTAACTTCTTTACTTCACTGCTCAATTCCTTCCTTCTGTCATTGCTCTCTTCGTCCTTTCTTCTTTCTTTCTTTCTTTCCTTTTCTCTTAACCCTATTCCTTCCTTCTTTCAGATTTTTATTTTCCATTCTACCTATTTACATCTTTCCTTTCTTCCATCATTAAAACTTTCCTTTCTCCTTTTATCAATTCAAGTAGAAGCACCAGCGCGTTCCCCCGCCCCCCTCACTCACCACGGTGACGGCGTCGTTGAGCAGCGACTCCCCGAACACGAGGATGTGCAGCAGCTCGTTGATTTGGATCTCCTCGAACACGGCCAGGACGGCCACGGGGTCAACAGCGGAGACGATGGACCCGAACAGCAGGCAGGACAGCAGGTCCACCCCGGCCAGCTGCACGCCTTCGATCTGACACACGGCGAAGATCATCCCCCCGATGAAGAAGACGTTCCACAGAGTCCCCACCACGGCGAACACCAGGATGGTGCCCATGTTCTCCATGAAGGCCCGGATGGGCAGGAAGTAGCCGGCATCGAGGATGATGGGGGGCAGCAGGTAGTGGAAGAAGAGCTTGGTGTCCAGGACGGGGGCTTCCTCTCCGACGGCTTTGATGATCCCGCCCACCAGCAGACCTACGCCAATCAGCAGACAGCTCTCCGGGACCACGTTGGATATATTAGGAATGATGTGAAAACCTGAGAGAGAAAGATTGGAGATAATTACTCAGGTAAACTAAAAGTCAACACCATTCACTTTTACTCCTTCTCATAAACCTTTCTTTCAGCAAAAAGTGTTCCCTTATAGTTTTGTATTATATCATGGGTCAACATTCCCTTTCTCCTGTATATTGTATTTGAACTTTTGATATAAACATTAAGTACTGTCAATCTTTTTTTTTAAAGGGGCCCTTTTATGCTAGTTTTCAGGTTCATTAATATGAACAGAAGAGACTACATACTAATGTATGTAGTCTCTTCTGTGACATGTCTCCATGCTCTAATGTTCAAAAAGCTCTTTATTTTTCTCATACTGCCTGTGCTGCAGCACCTCTTTTCACCCTCTGTCTGAAACCAGAGCCCAGTCTGCTCTGATTGGTTAGCTGGCCCGGCCCGTATCCTAACTGTTATTGGTCAACCGTTAACTTTAGAGAGTCTCATTCCCCCACTCCTGGAGAGGGGGAGACAAGAACAGTTGTTGGTCATTCTGGTAGCCCCAGGACGCCACTCGGCGCCATGGTACGCAGAAGTGACACAAATGATGGTGGGCCAGCCTTGGACCGTCCCTCAGTTCCGGGGGGCGCTGTCTCAGGAAGCGGGTGCAATAGGGGCGTTACCCACTCTGGGCCAACCTCTCCAGGCTTGGCTCCTGAGAGGAACAGGCTGAGAAAGGGTGGACTGTCTGACAAAGTTATACAGACTATCCAGGCAGCAAGAGCAGGATCCACAACAGCCTGTTACAGGACGAAGTGGTTGGCATTCCTATAGTTACTGAAACTGGTGCAGCCGGGCGATTGATTCACAAACCATCGACCTGAAGGACGATTACTTTCATGTCGAAATTGCTAGAAAGCCAAAACACAGGAAGTATTTGCGTCTATGAGTACAACAGATTACCGTTCGGCTATTCCTTGTCCCTACGCACGTTCAGCAAATGTGTGGCCACAGCGCTTCAGCCGCTTCGCGACCATGGCATGAGGGTTTTATTTGATCTCAACGACCTCATAGTCATGGCCAGGTCCAGGGAATAGGCAGATGTTCCACACAGCCCAATTGATCTTACACCTAACCAAGTTGGGGGTTTGCGGTCAATTGGAAGAAGAAGAGCAGTCCCATGCCTCACCAACAGGTGTGGTATCTGGGGATTTTGCTCAATGCAGCCCCCATCGAGAGCGAGGGGTACGCCTACGCCCCCATCGAGAGAGAGGTGTACGCCCCCTCGATAAGGAGGGCAGCCACGTGCCACTGTCAGAGAACAGACAGACGTTCCTGCTTCAGGCAGTTTGCAGTCTGAACGTTGGTGCGAGGAAAGGAGTCTAGAGCCTCTGTCCGGTACATTGGCTCTATTCTATCCTATCTATAGCTACTGGTGGACAAGGAGCTTGCTCATGCTCATGCCACAGTCAAGGTGTATGCAGCAGCCATCTCGTCCTGTCATGAGGGATTTAGTGGCAGACCAGTCTTTAGCCAACCGCTAATGAAGCATATTTTGCAAACTAGTTTGGTTAGACAAAAAATATATACAGTCAACCTGACAACTTTAGCCAGGATAACCTACTCAAACCAAACTCTATACAAATTATACTAATATCTCTTAAACGAAGTTGTAAAATGGCACTTCATACTTTAAACAAATTGTGACTCATGACTCGGCTGTATTTTTTCCCCTGCTGTAGTGGAAAAGTAAATTAACGTAAACTCCTTATCCCAAACCTAATATTATATAATACCCAGAGTCTATATTCAGGAAACGGTTCTGTGTGCGTTAGAGCAGCACTTTGATTTGAAAACAAAAAAAAATAATTCACTCAGTCAGCTGTACGCCACTGCAACCATCTCATCAAATATACAGTAGAGGCTGCTGCAGGCGTGAATAAAAGACTGAACATAAATATCTGTGGAGGTCATATTTTATGTTTTTAATCTAGATTTAAATGGGAACAGTCAATAATATTAGCATTTAGTGGATGTTATACGGGGCCACAAGTTAAGTGTCGTAACCAACTTATGTTTAATGTACACAAATCTGTTTACAGTCCACATATTTATATATTACTACAAAAGCAAAATATGTAATGTAAACTGTACAGTATTTCATTTTACATAAAATGTCGTCTTTACATGTATAAAGTTTACTTATATCTGCATTTACTTGCACTTTGTGTCACTTGCCTGATTCTCTTTCAACATTTATCTTTTATATTTCAATAGATTTTTTTTTTTATTTCAATTTCTTTGCGCAACATTTCTATTTGTTTGTAAATCTTAAAGAATCACTATTATACTTTTTGGGGTTTTCCCTTCTGGCAGTGTTTAATATAGTGCACCTGAACCGCCTCCATTGGACTCCTTTGTTTACTTCAGTAACATAATGTGATCACTATGCAACACTCACACTTCTATTGGCTAGCGCTCCAACACATTGTAGGCTATGTGATAGGCTAAGTGGCGGGACATCTCTAAAAGGTTGATCAATAATAACAGAGCCGGCCAGCAAACCAATGAGAGCAGACTGGGCTCTGGTTTCAGACAGAGGGTTAAAATAGGCAGTAGGAGAAAAATAAAAGAGCATTAAAGCATGTCACAGTAGAGGCATAAAATACAAATATGAACCTGAAAATGAGCATAACATGGCCCCTTTAAGTATTTTGTATGTTGCATATTTGACGGAGCCCGGGACTTGGATTTTCAAATTATGCTGAACATATATTACCAATGACAATAAAGCCTTTGAATATTGAATCTGTTGAAGACAACAATCATTTTCAATACTTTTAGTATAAATGTTAGTCCCCAGAGCATTAGGTAATTGTCTGTTTTGTTTAAAAATATTTCCTAATAGATTTCATTTTCAATGATATTCAACAGAGTGTCACTGCAAAAACCTCACATTATAGCTATGTGTTAAATAAAGGGCTGATACAGTAGATATCACTGCTCTGTTAATCTCACATTTGTCTGTGAGCTGAATAGGCCTTGACATTCAGCCTCCCTATCATGTGACTCGGGTCGAGGCAGCTGTAAGGAACATTTTCTGTGATGTTTTATGCAGTCAGGGGTCCGTGCTCCCCCCGCTCTGCCTCTACACTGGGACCTTTGTTATCGAGCAGTGCATTAGGACAGGAAGTTGGACCGGCCCTCGTCAGCAGCAGCTGGACGGAGCAGATAAGACGCAGAGCTGCCAACGACTCAGTGAAGGAGAGATTCAACCAGCCAATCAGAATCAGCGCTGCCCGGTGTCCTCCATTCAGGGAGGCAGGGTGAACTATTTTATAATAATTCAAAGGCAAAACTTATCTTTATTTGTAATAAATCTCACAGTAATAAGGGCAGCAGCAGTAACTAAGTACATTACTTGAGCTCAATTTGAGGTACTTGTACTTTACTTGAGTACTTCTATGTTATGCTACTTTGTACCAATACTTTACTTCATTTATTTCAAAGCTGTAGTTACTTAAAATATAACTAATGCATTAAAATATGATTTTATGATAGATACCCAGCAGTTGTTTGAGTAATGCAAGTGACCAGCTGCAACATTAAACTGATGAACACATGTATGCATCAATAATTATAATTCACTGGTATTATGAAAAGCCCTTTTTGCGCGATAAATACTTTCCCTTTATTTTCTTCGAGTGTTTTAAGACTTTGAGAGCAACCAAGTAGTCCCTTGAGTACTTTTACTTGAGTAAACAGATCTGAATACTTCTTCCACCACTGGGGAGGGCCTAAATTAGAGTTCTTATTTTATTAGGAACAGTCCAATGATATTATTTTCTAAGGCAACACAGTTTCTTCGCTTCTCAGCTACTGAAAAGGAGTATCAACAATTGGTTTCTTTACCCCAAATGAATCATTTCTGGTGGACTAATAACAGTGAAAAAGTATCAATGTTAGCAGAAACACATGTTATATTTTTCATGACATTAGGTGGAGTTTATACTTATTAATCAACGCACAAATACCAAATGTTGAGTTTTTAAAGTAAAATTGAATAATAATCGGGACTAAAATATGTACTTAGCAGGACATCTTAAAATCTACATTTTGTAAAGCTTTCTGCAGCACAAACGTTTTAAGTGCGATAATATTTTTTAAATGTCCTCATTATAAAGCATAATGTAGATTTAAAAAAAACTTCAACCATGACCAATTGTTTGAATACAATAGATATTTTGTGATTTTCTTGAAAGCTCTGAACATTGCAGATAGTGTGGTCGGCAGATGGTCAAACATTTCTTGGGTGTGTGGTGTCACTGTTTAAATAGAACATGATATAATAAAGAACAACAACAACACTTGTTTGAATACTGCAAGCGCTCAAATACTATAGAAAATAATAATGATATGTGATATTATAATTGAGTTTATGAAACAAATATTAAAATAAGAACAATCGTCGGTGCCTTTGACCATATCCACTCTGCTACTGAATCACATTTCTTCCCTTCAGATTCCTAAAATATCAAAAACGCATAGGTCTTGCTGGCCTAACGGCTGCTAAGAAAATGGTTGCGGTGCGCCACAATTAGTCCATTAAGCCATGGTTTTAACTTGATGTTGTCCATATGGAGCTGTCAACAGCCCGTATCAATTGGATTGGAATGTGATTCCTTTCTCTCTGCATGTGTAAATGTAATTTGATGCTGCTCGTTGCCTATTGGCGCTTGAACCAGCCCACAGGGGTCCTGGGAAGGGTGGGGCGGGTGTTTTGATCTTATTATGTTTTGGCTTATGGTGTTTGTGTTTGTTTGTAAGGGAGCTGTATGTATGTTCTTTCACATGTTGTTCTGCCTTGATTAAATGCAAATTTGATCACACAAAATAATAATAAGAATCGAGTAAGCCAGCTGCCTGTTGGAATAATGACTTATTTTATATATTCTTTGTATCCTGGGGAATAGTTTATCCTCTCAGCATATGAGGATATGTGGTTGTGTAAAAGCTAAAGGTCAGAGGCGAGAGAAGACTTATTATAAAACTCCACAGAGAGAGAGATATGTAATACTTTTAATTAGTCTGAACAACTGCAGCCAAACCTCTGCCAGGGTTATTTAAAGTCTAATCCTTCATCATTTGCTTAATTGACAGACACAATGACGCTTCTAAAACAAGTTTGTGCTGCAGAGAAATATAACCGGAGTATTCAGTGGAGACTATCAGCTCTCCTTTGGGAACCCTTATATTACACTGTAACTTTTATTCATGTATTTTATGCCCATGTTATTCATGTTTATCATATCCGCTTTCCTTTTTCTTTTCTTTTTTACAAGTCTTTTTATTTCATTATAGTGTACAGTAATCGATGCCATTTCATTTATATTGTAATTTCACAGTACCACAGTACACTCCGCTTTCCTTTTTAATTAAGGTTTTTAAATGCCATTTTATAAAGTGTTTCCACTCCACTATTTCTTAATGCTCTTAATGTCTTTCATCTTTTTAAAGCACTTTGAATTGCCTTGTGTTGAAAGGTGCTAAATAAACTTGCCTTGCCTTAAACATCTTTGTTTGTTATTAACTGCTGTTGTTGTAGCTATTATTTTTGAAAATCCTGGCTGTCGGTAGCAAGACATGGCAAAATACTTTTTCATTTTGTAACCATGGATTGTAAATATGGGCTGTTTACATAGGACACATGGAAGTTTAACAGTTACTTGAAGGAATCCTGAGAATCCGGATAAACCTCAGGCTTGAACAAGCAGCTGTTTTTGGTGCACAATTTCTTTGTTTACATGTGCTAATTTAAAGTAGAAGGGAATATAATGTGTTTTCTTTTGGTTGTGTTTATGTGTTTATAGGGGTGTTTTATGATCCAGGCAGCAAAAGGTGTTGCTTGGACAGAACCAAATGTTTTGAGGATGTACTAACATAGGTTGTTAATGGACTGCATATACGGCAGATTAAACAATAGACTCAACATTTTTTTTATGATATAAATATATTTTGAAAGGAAAGGGAAGTCAAAATGTAAAGCATTGTCAGCAATTTAGTAAGAATTCAACTTAAGCAATGACCTTTTTCTGGTAACTTATAATATGACTCTCTGAGTTGACTTCAAAACATTAGCTGCTGACACCAGTACCTACCAAGAAACATACTCACACCAAACTCCATACACAATTCTTACTTTTTAACTAAATCTGTCTTTCACCAAGCTGAAACAACATCACAATATCAAATCCTCAACACAGTATGTTCACACCTTTCCAGTGTGCCTAGGAAAAAAATGCTTATTTCTACAGTATCACATGTTCAGTCATGATGCCTGTATACTTTAATCCCTCAGATCTTGTACTTGAGTAAACGTAGAAGTACCAGAGTGTAGGAATACTCTGTTACACGAAAAGTCCTGCATTTAAAAGGTTACTCAAATAAAAGTACAAGAGTATTATCATCAAAATATAAAAGTACTCATTATGCACCCATTTCAGAATAATATTTATTATTTGTTTTGATCATAATGATTGATCATGAAAGTGTTCTCAAAGCTGGTAAAGGTGCAGCTAGTTTGAATGACTTTGTATACTGCAGGGTAGCTTGTGAATTTACTCCAGGTGGAACTAACGTCTGATTAAACACTTGATGATATTTCACATCATTCATCTAAATATGTAAAGTAACTAAAACGTACATAATAAATGTAGTGGAGTACTTGAACTTGAGTAAATGTACTAGTTAGTTTCCACCTCTGACCCATGCTTGTTATTGTGCATTCATTTCTGATGTTTTATTGCAATTTTCCTCCTTTTACTCTTTAAAATGGCTTTACATGTTGTCATAGAAACACATACACTTTCAATCTGACCCTGATAAAACTATTGTATAGGCTGCAGATATCAAATACATGACAGTTTTTGCTAAGCACCCATCATTTCCTGATCCCCAGCCCCTCATTGATGCTGAATGAGGACCCCTTTAGTCCTGTGGCCACTCACCGAGCTTCATGAGCAGGGCCAGCAGGATCCACAGAGAGATCACGAAGGGCTTCCTGACGTCCTGGTAGTTGAAAGAGAGGACGGGGAAAGCCTTCTTGTGAGTGGTGGAGTTAGTTTGGTGGTGGGGGTCCTCCGGCGTGTCTCCGACTGGACCCCCCGACGTCTCGTTGCTCCCCGACACAACAACAAGACTCCCGGAGGCTACGGAGAGGAAGAGGAGCAGCCAGACGCAGAAGAAGAAGAAGCCCGTCCTCCAGCACCGGGCGGGTCGCAGCTCAGCCATGTTGTTGAGATGCTTTGACGGCTGCTGATCGTTCTCTAGATCCGATGAAGATGAAGATGAGGATAGGACGAGGAGAGGGAAAGGTGCGCAACGTAGAAAC
Organism: Notothenia rossii; assembly: GCF_949606895.1. Classification (NCBI taxonomy): domain Eukaryota; kingdom Metazoa; phylum Chordata; class Actinopteri; order Perciformes; family Nototheniidae; genus Notothenia; species Notothenia rossii. The sequence goes on from NC_136908.1 coordinate 25,450,186, forward strand.
GCGCACTTTTACGCACTGTCATCTCAAAATTACGCATAGTTTTAGAAGAACAAACGGGGGTTAAATGTTGCAGACATACAAGCTGCTGTCATCAGTGGGGGTTATTTTAAAACTCTTACTCGCCTGCTGAGAGGATTTAAAGCCTGGACACTTGTTGGCGTGTTGTTATTCTCTCCTCAAACGCTCTGAGAACTTTATCAAGTGTCCATATCCATCCCCATCACACAGAAACCTCCCAAGCCCACGCCGAACTCTTTTTCTCTTGAAATAACACACAGCACACCCACACTCAGCCGGAGAGAGGGCGACCCCTGCTGAAGTGGAGGAGCACAGCAAGTACTTGTACTTGAGTATTTCTGTTTTATACAGCTTGTATTTCTACACTCTCCCATTTCAGGAGAACATATTTTAGTTATTATAATACATTTTACCGCTACGGAATTAAAACAATAAATGAGATTGGACATTTATTAATCATTTTATAATACTTACGCCTTAAAGGACCACGTATGTGTCAGTACTAATGACTCACAAGTGTACGTATATTTTTCTGGCAACTCTAATGTCAGTAGGTAGGTGTTGTGTATTTCTTTTTCTTTCTTTCTATTTGATTACTGTTTCAGCATAGTGTAAATAATTAGCATTTACAGAAGAAAGTAAAGCACCAGTGCAAGATCAATATTCATTTATAGCAGCACATATGAAACATTTATCTTCAGTAAAGGGAAAATGTATGAAGAGGGACAGAAAAGACCAACAAACACTCACACTCTAATGATTCTTGCAGCTATATTTTATGCAGTATTCTACGCAGTAAAGGTTTCTCATAGGGAAAATAAAATAATAAATCATGAAAATAGTATCCATGTATCAATCTGATCATCAATATTCTCAAAACCTTCCTGAGGTTCAATGTTTGGATTGTGTTTATCCAGAAGACAGTTAGAGGATCCTCACTTGAAATGTGTGTCTCTAACTTATATTTTAAATAATAGTCTTTCTTTAGTGTCCTTCTGTTGTCACTTTAATGACATTCTCTCTACCCAGTACAATACATTCTTATTTAAAAATAGCTTCCAGTTTTAGATGAGTTCTGGATAAAGAAATGTTTGACTGTTGACATCCTCTTCCTCTTTGGCTCCCAAGGGAGAGGAATTAGTCAAACCAACAGCAGGGTCTGGTTCCCACGGTGACCTCTGGATCCAGTCGTTTTGACAGGGATGTAGAATAAATCAAAATCTCATAGGCCTAACAAAAGTTCCGAATCCTGCTACTAGAAATTAAGAGTTAGAAATCAAAACTGTCCCAATGTATTTAACTGTTCTTTGATATATTGTTTTAGTTATTTCAAAAGAACACAGCCATACACATCCTCTTGAATAGTGGTTCTAAATTGATAGACTTCTGAAAATATTTCTTTGATAGACATGATCAGGACATTTCTGCCTTTAGCTATTTAAACAGTCATATTGAACTCATTTCAATATAAAAAGTTCTCTTTTTTTTCTACTTACTTTTTAATGTTTCTCGCCCACGTGCCAATCAACCAAAGCATATTCAATGTATGTGTACTTGGAAAATAAACCATATTCTGACTCTCATATATCATTGTTGGCCACGTGAGGGCAGTAGGAACCAGTTTCAAACATAAGACTGACATATTATCATATTTTCTGTTGATATGATGGACTTGGAAGTAAACAGTTGCTTAGTTACACATTGAGCCGTTACAGATTAACATATTTATATATTTGGCCTTGTGTTTTTGTCGACCTGATAAGTCCAATATTAAGTCCAATATTCACTTATTGTTATCTCTGTTTTGGTCGCTTTGAACAGAGAGCCATTTAGTTGAACTACATTGAAGAGAAGGCAGACATATCTACATCAGATATCTCCAACACTCAGCCACTCACAGCAAAATCCCTTAGATTGATAAAAGGCAATACAGGTAAGAGTAAAAAAAACATTAGATTTTAGCGTGGACTGTCCCTTTAAACTGCTGTTTGTCAGATAAAGGATCACATTACAGAAGTGGAAGTGTAAACAAATGAATGTAAAAGCAGAAACAGTTCTCATTCTCATCCATTGATGTCAGAGAACACGTAGAATTTCAGCTGGCGGGAAAATCACTTCCCATCCTGAGCTTTATCCACATGAGTCACTCCATTCAGACTGTGCAGGCGCCCGAGACTTTCTGTTCCCCACAAAACATTTCCACATGGGTGAAGCCTGAGAGCTGTTTTAAAGTTTCTAAAACACAAACAAATCCATACAAATCTCAATTTTTCACAGAGAGGTCCAAGCTTTGAACATATTTATTTAAGAACTACATATTAAATATTTAATGTCTTTCAGTGGCTTTTTTTATTTGTGTTTTTATTTTATTTTGTGTGGTTACTTCTCTTAAACATGTTTTGTTACACTTTAAAATGCAAGAAATAACAAAGGCTACTGGATACACTTCCTAAAGACCCCTGTTGACAAATGATATGCTAATGTATGCTTTAAAATACAATCGATAATAAAATTAAAGACAACCTGCAGGAAAAATGCAGATTGTCAATCTATGGGCTCCACATGTTGATATTGCAAAGGAGGTGTTAATTGTTTGACGACATCACACATCCTCCTGCTGAGAACATTGACACACACTTTCCTCCAGACACTTTCCAGGTTTTCCTTCCAGCAGCAGCACAAACACATGACTCCCCCGACCTGCTCCATCACACACCTTCTGTCACACACACACACACACACACACACAGACACACACACACACACACACGCACACACACACACGCACACACACACACACACACACACACACACACACACACACACACACACACACACACACACACACACACACACACACACACACACACACACACACACACACACACACACACACACACACACACACACACACACACACACACACACACACACACACACACACACACACACACACACACACACACACACACACACACACACACACACCCTGCCCCACACCCTGTCCCACACACTGCTCTCACTGATGCTTCAGATTCCTCTCTGCCATCTGCCTGGTGCTGTACAGAGACACTCCCATCCCCAATGTGGCCATCGTCATGGCGATGGGATTGATGAAGCTGCTCTGTGGCTGCATCCGGACCTCACCGGAGACCTGCCTCTGCGCACACACACACACACACACACACACACACACACACACACACACACACACACACACACACACACACACACACACACACACACACACACACACACACACACACACACACACACACACACACACACACACACACACACACACACACACACACACACACACACACACACACACACACACACACACACACACATACACACACACATACAGTTAAACACACACTAGTCTGATCAGAGAGCAGTTCAAGTTGTACTATGCAACTTTTTTTCTCAATAAAGGAACAATTTGTATAATTGTATGTGATTATGTCACCATGTGTAAGTATTCTGAAGTCATATGATTGTGTTGGTGAAACATTTGACAATGTTGATTTGAGCCCTTTGTCCTAAAGTTGTAAACGTGTAGGCTTAATCTTTTTTTTCTTTTTAGGGGCAATGTGCTAGTGTGGGAATTTAGCAACTGGTCCAGTATTAAATATGATCAACTACCTGATGGATATTGGACAGATTGCAATGCTCCTCTGAGGATTAAGCATAATGACATTGGTGACTTAGGATCTAGTTCACCGTTAAACCAACTTCAAGTTCCAAACCACTTTTTTAATAGCTTTTGAACTAGCTTAAAACAATTAAATGTAATACTGCAGACTTTATAAGTTAAAAAAAACACTCTCGAGCAGGAAGAAATACAGTAATTACATCCACATTGCTGGAGCCTGCTGTATTCAGTTCCAAAGTTGTTAATAAGCTAGAAAGAAGTCCAGTCCAGAGGCTTCCACCGTGTCAAAATCCCACGACTTTGTCATGAGTGATATACATTTAGGTGAGTTTTCACTGAGGGTGTACTCTCAGTTATTCCATATGGTCCAGTGCAGGGGCTTTCTAGCATGTGGGCACAGCAACACAGAGACACTTCAATGGCTGTAGACTGAGAATCAGCTTTGTTTGCCAAGAACAACACATACCAGTCATTTGAATCTATACAGAAATAGACACACAGCTAAAAACAAGGAGCTGAACACACTGATATGAATATACATACTTGAACATCTTGTTATGTTACTGCATATTTTTACTTCTAAATAACTCCTGCTGGCCTGAAACTGGCTTTTTCTCACACTGTATATTTTTGTAAACGTATGAGACACTCAGCTGAATAGTAAGTTAAATAACTACAATTTAGCTTGAATCTAATCTAGTTGGGTTCAGACTGTCCTCAGTTCTGCATTTTATAAATGTGTTAAGAGTGCTGCTGTTTTCACTTTCAGTACAAAAATATATAACATCATAATATTTGAAATCTTTCTGGAAGCTTTATATAAAAAATAGAAACTATAGAGTACTTTGGCACCCTGAAAGGGTCGTTTCAGTCAAAGAAAATCTCTTTGGTGCGGCCTCTTGCGTGCAAGACGAGCTGTGAGGTTGAGTGTAAACAAGTTATATAAAGTAACCTCCAGAGTCAAGCTGCATCAGCTCTCTGTAAAATATTAATTCACTCCTCCTCCTCTGATATAAAGCATTTCTATACAAAATGTAAGAAGGCAATCTTTGTGTATTAACACCAAACACATTTAATCACTGACCTGATTTATGTATTTGTGATGCAACACATTGCTCGGTTTAAAGCAATACAAGAAACATATTCTTACAGCTATGGAGTCCAGTCCAATTAAATATAGAGACAGAATAAAGCTTGTGGCTGTGACCCACCTCCAGGAGTCTGAAGTATCCCGGAGTGAGCCGCCCCAGTCTGAGGATCATCTCTGCTGCTGGAGCTCCTCGGACAGCACACCACCTGCAGGAGAGGAGACACTGTCACTCTTCACCGGGTCAGGTTTACCATGTAGAACACTACAAATTCAATTCAAATACTTTTCTTGATTAGTTAGTATTATACCTCAGTCATTCCCAAACCTTCTTATTCTGTGACTCCACTGTTACATGAATCCTCGCATTACAAGTTGCATATTTCTACAAGCCGTAGTTTTGCTGATATAGGCTTAGTTTGTCGGGGGACATCTTACTTCTTCCTTCTCTCTGTCTATACCTGTGTACTCTCATGTTCCGATTAACCCAGCTTCCCCAAATTTCTTTCTTTTTGGTGTCTATATACGCCGGGATCCGGAGTCATGGATGATCCTGCAGTCCTGTGTCATGGATCGCGAGTCCTGGATCTTGAGTCGTGGCTGTGGTCCTGGATCATAAGTCCTGGATGGATATCCTCGTAGATTCATCTTCCTATTATACACACATGCATTTCCAAACATTTGGACTACCTATGTTGCAAATGTATTATCTTTTCAATTTACACACGGCATCTATTGCACGTCTGTCCGTCCTGGGAGAGGGATCCCTCCTCTGTTGCTCTCCCTGAGGTTTCTCCCATTTTTCCCTTTAAACTGTGGGTTTTCTCTGGAAGTTTTTCCTTGTACGATGTGAGGGTCTAAGGACAGAGGGTGTCGTATTGTCATACTGATATTCTGTACAAACTGTGAAGTCCACTGAGACAAATGTAACATTTGTGATATTGGGCTATATAAATAAACATTGATTGATTGATTGATTGATCAACAAAAGAGTGAATTCCTCCTGAATATTTGAAGGATCTGTTAGGGTAAAACGACCTTATATGGTTGTCAAAATGTACTTTTCTCTGGCAGAAATAAGATTTTTCTTTTCATGCATCATATCAGGACCCATGAGATTCATCTCGCGTCCTTGGGGGAAACTTGACCACAGAGTTATGTGTGTATATTCCCATTCTCTGGGTGTATTTAAATGTGTTTTGTTTTTATAATGTGAAAGCAGTCTGTTGGAAAGGTGCTATATAACTAAAGTTAGTTTGTTTCTTTTCTTGACATGTTGCCGGTTAGTTTATCTGCAGATAATCACAAGGTAACCGAAGAGAAAAGGCTTTGGAATATACTGTTGGAAAAAAAGTGATGCTGAATGCAAAACCCTCAATCTTTTTGACATGCAATTCATCATAGGTCATCAAAATGCTCCTTTTTTTTATTTGTTCTGATCAGAATTTCTTAAATAAATAAGCAGCCTCTCCATTCCTGAGCATCCCGTCTGCGCTAAAACACCTTTAGATACAGCTGTTATCCCATAATGCTTATCACCTGCAGAATCCTTACGATTTATTGAAAACCTAAATGTATATTTGACCCTACTGTGTTTAGTTATCAAATATCCCCACAAGTTGACTTTGTTTAGTGATTTCAATGTTTCTCTCCTGTTAATAAAGTTTGTTTTTGTAATAGAATTATTTAACACAACAAAGACCATACAGCTCTACTTCAATATCTCCAAATGTAGATGTTCCAGTGCTGTCAAATATTAAAATGACAACCAAATTATTTTAATTTGGTTGATTTAAATGTCTTTAAAATATGAACATTACATTACATTACATGTTACTTGTTAGACGCTTTTATCCAAAGCGAATTACAACATACAACCAATGTGAGTTTAAAATACTTTAAAGTTGTTCCAAATAACCATAGTCCTAAAGTTAAAACAAAGGTCTTCTCACAGTTTGAAGTTTATAGATCCTCAGGAAGTTGATCACCCGTCCACGCTCACCTTCACCTTCATCGACAGCTGCTCAGCCCGCAGACAGACAGACAGACAGAATGACAGAATGACAGCATGTGAAGCCCCTCACAGCCTGAACAAACAGTGGCAGCCTGTCGTACTGAAGGGGCTCCTGTGTGTCCCGGCTCTTTTGTACAGAGACCCAGTCTGACGGGGCGCAACACACACTCACAAAGCTGCATGTCAGAGAGTATCTGCTCATCCAGCCAATCAAATGGGTGAGAGCAGAGAGAAAGAAGATGGCTCTGTGCAGCATGTTGCACGCTTCAGGGAACATGTGTGTTAACGCGCTGCAGTGACTTACATAACCCTAAACACTCCACAGAGAAAATACTTTTAAAAGTAAAAGTAAAATTGAATGGACCTTCTGGGCGTGGCAGCTGCCAAACACAAAGTAACATTTGTCAGGATTAATCTTCATTGGATATAATGAGACTTTTTAAATGAATTTAGTGGTTGTTATTTTGTTACATAAGGCCTCATTGTTCATTTTGCTGCATATTTAAACAAAGGACGTTAGAGAATGATAGCATAGAAACATTTAAATTAATGGAAAAATAAAAAATAAAAAAATGCTTCGAGTTCTTTTTATGCTGTCTAAAAAACAAAATTGTTTTATTTATTTACTATACATACATTTTGTATTACACTTTGCATCAGATATGCTGATGTAAGAAACAAAGGCCAATCAGTTGAATGCACTGTGTGTGTGTGTGTGCGTGTGTGTGTGTGTGTGTGTGTGTGTGTGTGTGTGTGTGTGTGTGTGTGTGTGTCTATTAAAGGGATTGGAGGTGGATTCTACTACAAGGTGCTGATTGTGCACAGCCAGTGACCTCATGTCTGCGTTTGCTGCCAAAATCACATAAAACAGTTCAGTACAGGCGCTGGGAATAAACGGCTGATAGAAACAACTATTCATGACAAACATGTTAATGTTCTGCAGCGTTTGTTCTGTTTTGTGTTGGCTGAACATTAAAGTCTATAAGTTGAAGCGTCAGTCTTTCACAGTGCTGAAGTATTCCGGGTCCTGTGTGGTTGGGGCTGCCTGGTCCTGACCGGAAGCCTTGATGGAGGTTCTGGCCAGCGTCAGCTTCACTCCTGCGGGCCCCGAGGATCCTGTCCTCTCTACAGATATCACGTGCCCCAGGATGAGCTGAAACACGCAGAGAAGCATAGCATAATCATTTAGTAGTAGTATTTGGTATAGCCCTAGTGCACAAAATGTATATATTGTCAATAATTATGTTCTCATAAATGATTTCCTTATCACGTGGTGTTGAGATTTCTGGTTTTCAAAACAGATTTTTTTATCTTTTGTGACCTACAGATAACAAACATATTATTTTACAAGGAATTATATGGATAAAAGCGAATTTCTTAAGTCTTTATGAGACAGCTAATTCAAAAATAAATAACTGTCCTATTGCCTGTATAGTGCTATTAATCATTGTTTTGGAACTGCCTTCTCTCAAACATAATGTAACTAGATGGCGCTTGTGCCAAAAAATGATTTAAAAAAAGCTCAACACTAATGTATCTTTTCAGAATTCATTACTCAAGGTAATCTGCAGAGCTTGTTGAAAGCACTGTCATAAAGGAACTCTTTCCTGGACACCCAACAACGAGTAAGAGCAATAGTATGTTTTAAATATTGTGTGGTGTCTCTCTGAACGGCTGTTTCTTAGCGGAAAAACAGGCTACTTCTTTACTTAATGCTTCTATGTCTGTTCTGCTTTTATCAGTTAGCATAAAGGCTTGCAGGCATTAGAGGCTTGGACTGTACATCATTTCTCAATATTCGAGTTGAGGGGGAAGAATATATTGCTGCAGCTTTTCCTATTTGTTTAAAAGTGAGTGCATTTTCTTGTTGTCAGAAACTGATTCAAGTACTTTGCTGAAATCACTGCAGGTCTCCTAAAGCCACACTGCGACAGTGAGCAGTACAGTACTCTTTGTGTGTCAGGGTGGCAGACCTCTGTAGGATGAACAGCAGCTTCCTCATGCTCTGGTTTGGGTCGGGATGATTCAATGTATTCCTCCCTCTGTGCTTTCACTTCCTGTACAGAAAAAGGCAGAACACAAAAAGTCCTCAATTCTATTATTCAACATCTATGACTTGAGGTTTTATCTGTGGATGGTAAATAGAAAACCTTTAGGATCTCATAGTTGGAAGTCCTGGAAACATAACTGTCCCATGACTTCGCTTTGAGCTCCTTCTGCTTCCAGTGAGACTTAATCTGCAACACAGACGGCAAACAAAGTGTCATTAAAAGTGCAACAAAAAAAGAAAAATCTGCTGTATTTACATGGATCAGTTCAGAGACAAATGATTCATTACTAATGGATATTAATCTAAATGTACTGGAAATGAATCAGAGACAATGTGGCAACTCTAAATCTTGTAAAAAATTAAATAAATAAGAAAATATCCTAATTCAGTTGACTTTTAAAGATTTAGTTTCAGTTTTCTGACTGAAGTAAACTGACAGCACCTCTGTGTACATGAGCTGCTCCTCGCTGATGTCCTCCTTCTCCTGCAGCTCCAGGATGCTCCTCTGTTCTGCTGCCACCTTCCTGGCCGTGTCCTCTGAGATCTTACAGACAGCGCTCAGAGCCTCCTCATCCGGAGTGGTCGGCCTCACACCGTCCAGACCCAGCTCCCTGCTGACCTCCTCCCACACCTCACCCACCTGCAGCACCAGAAACACATCAACGATCACACTGTTTCTGTCACTCAAACTCAACTTTTCTCTGGGTGTATTTGAATCACACTTTAACATGTTTGAAGGGGATATGTTGATCATTTAAGAGTTTAATTTAATTACAACATCTTATCTCGCAAATGTATAATTTAATATTCTGCTGGTGTAAAAGTGACATCATTCTAAAGCAGTTTTTCGTAGAACAAATACAACTTATTTCAAATCCATCACTGGCGGTTCTACCTTGAAGTCCAGATATCTCCTGACGACACTCAAGGTCACATAATGTTTTCTTGACAATCCAGGAAGGTCATGGAAACCTGCAAAAGTAACAGATCATTATTATTATTTACCGCATGCTTTTGCAAATGAACTGTGGTGCTCATTTGAAATGGCCTTGGCTGTCATACTTAATACATAGACTGCTGTTCTCATGTAGTCTAACTCTTTAATAATAGCCTCACCTAGTTTGCAGAAGATGGAGTAGATCTTTGAGCGCAGGTTCTCTGAGAGCTCCAGCACTGCTGCACTCGGCACGTTAGCAGGAAACGACAGCTGGGGGTCCTCCTGCTGGTAAACACCGAGGATGGGCCTCTGGGGATCTTAAAGTCGAAAAAGAAGAAAAAACAGTTTAGAAACATTTTTGGCCTTTAACCCATGATATGTATGTTGTATATATATTGCTTTCTGAGAGTAATTATTGTTATTAATATCATATGTTGTAAGGATATTAAGAAGAAAAAGAAGAAGATGGATATTTTTTTCAGTTTTCCACTGAAAGTCAGTTTATCTACAGTCACATGCATTATTATACAAGCACAAATACACACACAGTTATGGTCGTGCACACATGCATTGTTGTTGTTCAAATACACACAGTTATATATTCACATATGCATTTGAGAGGATCCAGAGCGGAGAGGCAGCCAGTCTAGCCGCCGCCAGGGAGCAGGTGGGGGTTCGGTGCCTTGCTCAAGGCCCAGGAGGTGAACTGGCTACTCTCCAGTTCCAGTCTGCACTGAACCACTTTTCTTCATGTTAATCTGTTATAGTTCATATTATATATAGTCTAGGAATATGTATATATGTATTCTGTCTTATGTCATATGAAACATGTTGTGGTATACATCTAGTCACATCTGTTGCTCTCATGTTCATCACGGATATAATCTGTTGATACGTTCTAATCAACAGGTCAGAGTAGTGACATGTAAGTATGTTAATACCTTCTCTGTTGTCATTTCATTGACAGTGTGTTGTTAAAACCCTGATAGCAGACTGACCTGCGATGCCCCCATCTTGGTCTCGGCTGACGTTCAGCTCTCCCTCCTCGTCCATCCACAGCTGCAGCAGGAACCTGGGAGCCGTCTGTCCCCTGCTGTCCCTCCAGCTCAGGATGTGAGACAGAGCGTTCGGGTTGTCACACAACTCCAGCAGGGAGGCCAGGACGTTACAGTACACACACCTGGGGCTCGACTGTTGGACAGAGAAACCCAGATATGACATTATATTATTCAACAATCACTTCAGTTAAGCTTCCGCCATTAGAAATCAAGATATGAGCTACTTACACTGAGTAAGTCCATCAGGAGAGACGCCCCCTCTTTAGCCAAAAAGTAATCTTCTGTAGTGTAGCAACCCACAATACAAGACCTGATGAGACACATGGAAACGTTCTCAGGTTTCTCTCTTTATGTTTACACGGAGAGGAAGACACATCATTATTATAGAAAACATAACAAATAAGGCGGTTAGCAGTTTCATCTATTATTGTATAGATTTGGATGAACTGACCACACACAGTCCACTGTGGAGAGGATGAGCTTGTTGTGTCCCAGGCCGCTGTAGAACTTGTCGGAGCCTTTCTTCAGGAAGTGCACCGCCATCTCCACTCCCTCTGAGCCAAACAGCTCCTGTGGTACAACACAGGACAGTCAGGGTGGAGATACTGTACACATCAAACTGTAACGTTCTGATCAGAGCAAGAGATTACATAAACACAAATAATACAAAAATAAAAGCAAAAATGATGGAGACCATAAAAACAATGGAAAATAATTAAAATTCAACATAAGAACTACATTTATTAAAAACAATTCAAAATAAACAAATATTTTCAGCTGCTGCATCGCTTAAAAACAAAGTAAAGTAACACAAATTAAAATCATGTTAGTGTTAAGTTGCAGATGGATGGAATAATAGTGTTTGTATTTAACAAAACTGAAATACAAACATTTTCACTCGAAGCATTAATGCAAAAATATGTAATGTGTTAATGTCTTGAATAAGGACATGCTTCATGTGGTACTATCGAATAAGACCGTACCAATTTTCCCAGGCATTGATATTATTTTATACAAACCAAATGGTCTAGATTTAGCTTTTCTGACAGGTGAGGTATAAAGTGTTTTGATCAGGGAGATGAACTCTGCTTTACCTTTCTGTGCATGTCTCTCTCACACAGTGCTGAAAGTATCAGTTGAATATCTGACTTTATCTCCAGGGAAACCAAATCATCCTCATCAGGACTCGCCTCCATCTGCATTAAGATCCCTTGGGAAATGCAACAGGTATATCTGTAAAAACTGTTTTTATGAAAACACTTTTTGCTTCTATTTCTATTTACCCAGGAGCTGGTTGATGGTTCCCTGATCACAAAGGTCCTGGTTGACGGACTCTTCTCCTGATGATGTCACAGATCGCAGCACTCTGATACAGTGCCGCATCTGAGCCTTCCTCCTGCCTCTTCCTTCTACAGGGGAGCTGTGACCCTGACCGAAGAAAGCATCTGGAGGAAATATGTAGCAAGTATACTGTTACAATTAAAGCAGTGGAGAGTAAACAAAATCATTTATAATAATGTATTTAAAAAAAATCCTTTTAAACAATTTATTCTAACCATGTTTCATTTTTGCTTAGCTGAATAACAACATGTTATTGTGATTGTGAGGGTATATAAAGAGGAAAAAACAATATAAAGAGTAATAAATATATAAATACATGAGAAAAAATGATTGACAAAATATTAAATAATAATATTTATAAGCATCTACATTTATATTGTATCATTTATTTCTGTATATATATATATATATATATATATATATTTATTTATCAATGTTTTTTATTGATTAATACACTTTTTATATCATCTTAATTATTTAATTTGATGCCTTTATTTTAAAACACTTTCCCCCAATATTTTTTTACTATTACCTATTATCTTTGCTGTTTGTCTCTTTTGAATGTAGTTGTATTACGTTTCTTGTTTTCTTGTGTTATGTGCTATATTGTTTAAGAACTTTGAGCTGTATCTTGTGTATGAAAGATGCTATACAAAGAAAAAGTCAATATTATTCGAAATAAGTGTGTCTCTTCACATAGCGTCCTCCTCACCTTGAGCGACGCACCAGTCCAGCAGCAGCAGCAGGACAGCGTTTCCCTGGCAGGACATGTAGTCCTCCAACATGATCGGAGCGAGGGAGCAGAGGGTGGCGAGCGCCTGCAGCTGCACCTCTTCCTGCTGGGCGGAGGACCACTGCCGGGACGCTGAGCGGCGCTCAGGGGAAGCAGCAGGCGGCCTCACAAGCATCAGCACAGCAAGCAGGACTCTTTCCTCTTTATAAAGCTGGGAGAAGGAAACATGGAGAGCGTTCAAAATGTTGCATTCATCAATACATTTACTGAAACAATACTGAGCGTGTGACTGACCTGTAGAGCAGCTAAGTCCTTTGACATTAAAACCAACAGATTCAAAAGCATCTTCTTCATTTTCAAGTCTTCGTTATTGTAGCTGAGCTTCAGGTTGCTGACCAAAGGGTTGTGACTTTTCACTAAAAGATAAAGAAGGACATTTTATTATGAAAGAAGGTTTTGCTGTATGTGGGGCAAATTAAAAAATATGTTTAAAGTGTTCCGGCTGATATGTCCTGAATATTAGGCTCATTGTGTGACATTTAACAAAAAATGTGAACCAACATATTGATGTTAATAACATCTCAAAATGATTAAAAGTATGTTCAATCTAAATGTTAATCTTAAATTAGTCAAATCTAATCTAGTTTAGTTTTAGACTTGGGATTTAGATTAAACAAGAGACATGGTTTTAACATTTAAATTAAGATTAAATATTTAGATTGAACATTTAGATCGAAGACTTACATTTCGTTTAAACACTTAGATTTCATATTTTTTGATGTAATATTAAGATTGAACTGTTTTTCACGATAAACATATTTTTTAACAATTACATATATCATGTTGTTTTGCCTTTGTGTTTCAAATATGAGGTAAATTAGCTACATAGTACCATATAAATATTTCAAATGTAAAAAAAGAAACAGAAATGTTAAGTCAAGAGGAGACTCACGCTCTGGAAATGTAGCAAAAACCACGAGCTGTTTGGCAAATAAGCTTTCCTAAAAACAAGAAACACACTGTCAACAAGAAGCATACTGGCAGTTTCTACACATAAAGTACATGGCGGGAATTAGTTCCAAATATCAGCTGCAGTTCCTTATACAACTATCTATCCTTACAATCAGCAGAGAGTTTGGGTTTCCAGCGATGAGAGTTGTGATCACAAGCAGATCGTTTCTGAGTTGGAGGTCAGAGTGTCGGAAACCGTTTATCAGCTGGTGAAGAAACGCTTCTTTCAGAGATCTGATGAACAGAACAGTTTTTTAGTGAAAATGCATGTGTTTGGGAAGTAGTGAGCCTGTGACTGGATAAAGGAGACTTTGGTTTAACTGAGATGTTAACAGGCATTTTTATATCGTTGTTCAGATTTCTTATAGGCCCTTGTTTAGTTGAATACATCCTAACTTTTCTCCATTGTTGGAATATTGAGATTCCTAAGAGATGGACATTTTAGGATACTATTGATTTCAGGACTTGTCTTACTAGAGTAAATGAAAGGTCATTGAATGAAATCAACTCTACAAGCATGCACTGTCCTCATCAGTCCCATGTGAAAACATGCTAAACCCACAGGAAACACGTACATGACACACTCCATGCTGCTGAGCTGAGCAGTGACCTCCGTGCTGCCTCTCTCCAGAAGGTTCCAGAGGATTTCGGAGGAGTGGAACAGGACCTGACCGTTTGGGTCGGGCTGGTTCATGTGAAGACAGATGGTCTCCGCTCCTCCTGCCTGCAGAATCGACGTACAGTTCATATCTGTTGTTGCGAAATCAGAATCAAGTTTATTGCCAGGTACGTTTACACATACAAGGAATTTGCTTATCTGTTGGTGTGAACATAAACAAGCTAACAAAATGAAGTATACTTGAGTATTTTTAAGAAACAATTTATAATTAAAAAACGATGCTTAAGACAAGTACTTTCACCAAATGGAAATGTAACTATACACTTAAAAGCTAAAAAACAAAAACACTTAGGACAATGAGTATATGGCAAACTACAGTGTATTATAAAAATGAAATGGGATTAATGGGATTAATGGGATTGATGGGATTGAGGAATAAACAACCCATTGACCTGTTGACATTGACACAAGGACAACAATCACTGTTTGTCTGATTGATTTGGTCATCTGAAGTAAGCACTTAGAGCAGGTTACTTTATCTAATGAAGTAGTTTGGATTGACATGTCTGACAGATCCCATCTTCAACTGGTTTAGTGTAAGCATAAACAAAATCAGTGACTGACCCGAGGAGCTGGAGAGGATCTGAAGTGTCTGCAGGAGCTGCAGCTTGATGCCCGGCTGGTTCTCCAGAGCGGCCATGGAGAGGAGCAACGTCTGAGCCAGGTCACTGCGCTCCAGCAGCTGCAGCCTGTAGCCTGGAGAGGTGGGCTGGAGCCCTGGAGAAACAGATTTAAAGAAAGTTTATAACAATAGAATACATGTCTGCATGTAAGGTTAGAGGAACAACAAAAGAGGGCAAAGATGATAGACAAAACTAACTGAAAATAGGAGAAACAAAAAGAAAAACAATGAATATTGTATCATTTAAAAGGAAATCTGAGGAACCAGAACAAGTGACCAGTGACAACAAGTCATTTCCAAAACAGTAAGAAAAAAAGTTTTCAAAAGAAAATAAGACACTACAAAGAAATGATAGCGGATTTAGTATGAAACAGTTGGAAATGACATATAGACAAATTGACAATTAGATTCAAAAGAACATGAAATGTAAGCCTTATACTGACGGTGGATTTATAATAATAAATACAAAATATATATATGTCAATTTTCGTTTTTCATGTATTCAAAACTGCGTCAGTTAAATGCAATACGTTGTGATTAGAGATTTGTATTCGAAAAGATCATTGCTTGGGTTAGATAAGTGTGCTATTGGATACAATTTGCCTTAATTGATTTCTAAAGTGAACATGTAGGTTAAATAATGATTTGGGAGCCTTTATTCTGCAAGGCAATACAGGTGTGATAAACCAGTAGGATTCTAAGGGTCAAATATTATATGAAGATATAAGAACAAAGGAACAAGCATGCCACCACAGAAGCCATGAGAAAACCTCACTCAGTGCAAGTCTAGAAAATCGGTTTTCAGAGTGGAAAGTCCGAGGCTTTGTCTTGGTGAGACCCTCCGTACCGTCAGGCAGCAGTTTAGGAGCCACAGAGCTGTAGAATGATTTCACTGACTCTACTATGTGCTGCCTCACTTCAGCATCGGACACCCTCATCAGACAGCCTGCCAACAGAAACACAACCGTCAGAGTCATCCTCCCCCCTGAGCTGGTCTTTAAAGGAATAACTAGCACTTTAGCTATACAAGAGAAATAAAGAAACCAAGGCAAAAGATACAAATGTAGGAAGGAAAATATGGACTTTGTTATGTCTATAGCAAGGTTTCGGTTTAGCAAGGTTTAGCAAAGGTTCGGCCATATAAAGTCCCATAAACATGTGTAACATGATGTTTACTGTGACGGTTGATCTATCATGTTTTGTCAACAGATCTGTTGTCCTGCTGCACCTAATGTGTATGTATCTGCCAAAGAAAACAGTCCTGTATAAATGCAGTGTTTACTACTGTTTAAGTTATTTAAAGCTTAAGCTATGGTGTCCGCTTCTGTGAGAAAATAACGGAGCGTTTTTATTCAAAAAATGTACTTATATCTATTTTTTCCAGAATTCGCTTCAGAATCAATGTGTTGACTGCCACAGACATGTTTTGTTGATCAACAAATATATAGTGGTGGAAGAAATACTTTTTACAGTACTACGGCTTCCACAGATACATTTTTTTATGGATTTATTATCAAAGCATTTTTCATTTCAAGTAATATTCATTACTATCGGGATGTTAAGAGCATTCCATGGAATATAACAAAAAGTGTTTCTGAAATAAATTACATACCCGACCTTTAAGTAAAAGTAGAAATACCACAGTGTAGAAATACTGTTACAAGTCCTGCATTCTAAATCTTACCTGTGTAAAAGTACAAAAGTATTACAATCCAAATGTACTTGAAGTACCAAAACTAAAAGTACTCTTTTTTTTCTCCAAAATAATATTTTATATCAATATAATTAGTGATTCATTATTGTCTATATCATTTTATTTGTGCAACTAGTAAGGATTGAGCTTACTAACTACTTTTTGTACTGCTGGGTATCATAATTCATAATACATCATAATATATTAGTTGATTTATATTTGTATTACTTGTATTGACCTGAAAAGCAAACAGTAACTAGTAAAGTACAATATTTGCCTCCAGAATAAAGTGGAGTAGAAGTAAAAAGAAGCATAAACTGGACATACACACGTAATTTACGAGTACCTCAACATTGTACAGTACTTTAATACATGTACTGCACCACTGCACATATAATAGCCTTATCCTTCAAGTTTTAAATGAATTTCCCTCACACACTGAAAGAAGCATTTTGAAACTATGAACCAACTTGAATACAGTGAGTGATCTGCGTACCCATGTGAGAGAGAAACTCTATGACGTCCTGCGCGTAGTTCAGCTCATCAGAGGATTTCTCCTTGAGGAAGGGAAGCCTGAGAGGAAGCAGAGCAACATCTTGAAAATGTCCCAACAACGACACAAATCTGTCTTCTTAGTGTAGGTTTGAATTATTTCTGTTTCTTACCTACAAATGTGAAGTGCCTCATAGAAAATGGGCTGATATTCAGGGTGGTCTGTCACTTTCTCAGCACAGATGTTGAGTATTTTGGCGATGCCTGTCAGCTCCTTCAGAAGCTTAAATCATTTAAGAAGTTTAACATGTGAAGGCTGTATGAGATTGAGGGAGGGGAAGTGATGGGGCAAAGAGTCTCGATGAAAACTGAGGTTATTTCAGAACAGGGAAAATGCTGACAGATACAGCGTTAGGGCGGTAAATTAGAGTCTTGGGAATGACGTGTGGCTCTGTGTTCAGGTTGCATGAGAACACATCTATTTCCATCTCTGCACCGGGGGACAGTAATGAGGAGCATTTGACTTTCTGCTGCAGTGTGTGACACCTGAGAGAAGTGTGAAGTGTAGGTGAGAACACTGACTCCAGAACGAAGGATACAAAGCCAATTTGGCATCTCTTCAGTAGTTTCTTCAGTACAAAGAGGTGCCTCTCCTTCAGGTTGACCTTTTGTAAAACAAACATGATGAGATATGCCATCATTTAAAACAGATAATAATCTGATGAAATTCAAGTTGAACTTACTGTCAAGGGATCCTCAAGAAGGCGAATCACCTTACTGAGTTCAATACTTTTAACACTGACCTGCAGAGAAATGACAGTTTAGGTCAACATTTACCCCCTCTGTCTTTGTTTTTATCTTTCACATGTCTCCTAGACTTTTTGAGATCTTGACACCTTTTGTAAAGCACTCACAAGCTTCAGACCACTCTTCATGGCACTTTGTAAACTATAGTACTCTGGTAAAAGTATATGCACTTTATGAGAAGATCTATAGTACCTTACAAAAAGCAAGAGATAACATATTATGCCTTTATACCTTTTTCTGAAGTTTGTTATAGATAAACAACATTTAGAGCTGTTATGTGATCCATCTGGCAATTGGGCGTACAAATATTTAAAACAAGTACAACTATATTCATATAAAATGAACTCTATATAATAGATACAATACAAAAAATCCACATGGATGGGGGACATTGGTAAAAAATAAGCCCTGTCATTTTTCTGCACTGTAAATGTAACCATGAAGTAACATAAATCAGACTACATGGCATCTAATTATATCCTGACTATAATCCCCAAATCAACCCATACTCCTTAGAATACTAAATGTCCAGAGATTCTGCAAATAACAATAAATAACTTACATAATGTGAGGGTTTTGCAAAGTACTCAGGGTCTGCAATTATGTTTTTCCTCACCTGCCACTGTGGCATGAACCTGAACATTTCTATCTGTACGTTGGATCAGATAGTACTATGTAATATATCATGTCACTTTAATCCTTGACTTTTAAATTATGAATTGTTTTAAAATATATATTTCTTAAGATAAGGAAAAAACTAACCTCCATGGTGGCAGGTGTCATGAAAAAATGACCAGCAACAGCCAACATTAACCTTGGATCTGGCATGTGGCAGATACCTGGCTGTTTCATTATACCAAAGTCTTTCTAGGATACATAATGATTTGTATACAGCTTTAGTATCTATACTGTATATTTGTGTCCCTTTTAATTTTTAATATTGAATGGTCTACATTTATATTTGTGCAACCCTGTGATTATTAAACTTAAAGATCTTCTATTTACATTACCAGGTATCAGGGATTACTGACATTGAATAAATGATGAACAAGCTTACAGGAGACTCTTTAGGAGTAGCATCATAATAAGACAGAGCTGCTAACTGTTTACCTCCTGTGTGTGCTGTTTCTTATCCGGGGCTCTTGGTCCAATTACCGGAATGTCCGGTTTTCTCCGGTGCACAAATCTGCTTGAATCCATTTCCAATATATTAGGGAACTTCCTGCTTTAAATTCTTTCCTCAAACATTGTCGGTTAATTTGAAGTTTGTCTCGCGGGGGGTTCCAGTTAGTGAGTAATAGTCCGTTCAAACTAACACAAAATGTTCCAAGTATACTGTCAAACCTCTGTTTTCTTGCTCAAAACAATTACGAGCTAAGGTTAAAGGAAACATAACCTGAACGTGTTTTTTTTCCGCATAAATAGACACGAATAAAATATCTAAATACTCTGCGTCTCTGCTGCTGTTGCCACGGACTGGAAGCGCATTGTTACTGCCATTGGCATGGTAACCGTGTAGTACGGCGAGCAGCGGGGCTCAAAACTAAATTACAACAACCTAACGCCTATTTCCTCTTCCAAAGCCGGAAGTGGTATTTTTGCAACAACAACGCATTGATTTCCTCCCACAACAATAAAAGGGAGACAAAATCTTACAATTAATAAAACCCGCATCTCAAACCAACATAAACGTCAATAAATCACCGGGTTTTAAAGAAGCACCGCAGTCAGCCATGCTGTCGGATGCAGGTCAGTGGTCGTTAGCATTTAGCCTACATGCTATAAATGTGACAGGCGGACATTGTGTGGCAGGTTTAAAGAGCTTGCTTATTTGTCCCCATATTTGCTGTGTATAGTTACAATTTAACCTCGTGTTTCATTCGCTTTAATGTGGGTTAGTTTGTTTCTTCAATACGATACAGCATGTTAATGTCATGTTATAACAGCCTTTTCAACAAGGCCCAATGTGAAGTGTTCTTATGTTTACCTTTCATTTGTGTTTTATACTATCCGTAGTAGACTAATTATTATTCGTGCACTGTTCATGTTAATACTTTTTAATCATCTTACATCTGCAATACCTGCACTGGTATCACCTGATATTTGCAATACCTGTATTTTTAGCATACTCTAATATAGTGACAGCTTGTTCTGGTGGCTAGATTACTTCATTCAACTGCTGTGTTTTTATTCTTTATGCCTATATGTGTTGCTTTTTTTCTCCCTTTTAAGCTATTGCATGCCTACATTTCACTTAACTTTCATTTTAAGAATGATTTGGTGGTTCATACCAAAAATACACAACAAACAAACATGCTATATAATAAATAAAAACAATGACAACATATTTTTCATTACTTGAGTTTACAAGTTTAAAAGTAAACATAAGCATCAAGGACAAGATGATTTTTATTCTGAAAAATTAAAGATAATCTTAAAATAGTATGTTGAAATTATAAAAAGTACTCAAATAAACATTCAACTAATTAAAAAGAAATACATGTAACAAGAAAAATGACCCAATGATGTATTCTGCTATTTTGTCACTTTTGTTAAGACTATTCTGGAAATGCCTCTGGGGCCCGGCGAGGAAAGAAGAGGAGCTCCGGGGAATCGCCGGGGGATGGCCAGACCCTGCGCTCCTCTGGAAGGCAGAGCAATGTCCGGGTGAAGCGCACCAACAATCCACCACCTGGGCAGGTAAACTGCAAAAAATATATGTGTTTCTATTGTTGTATGCCTTTGTTTTTCAGGTGGATACTCATTTGACCAATAAGTACACTAGGACTCAAACCAAGCCAAATTGCAGGGTATTTCATCTCAAGGATTCCCTTTCTTGTAGAGCAAAAGAAAAGCCACAGACACAGAGGAGGAAGACGACCAGTCCGAAAAGAAGTACAGAAAGTGTGAGAAGGCCGGATGCTCTGCCACATACCCAGTCTGTTTTGCAAGTGCATCTGACAGGTAACATGTTCCAAAATACACTGACTATGCGTAAGTGCCTCATAAAACCCCTCTTCGAAACAGCTGAACTTTCCCTTTTATTTTATATTTGGACACAGATTGTCTCAATGTGTGTTTTTACAGGTGTGCTAAAAATGGATACACATCTCGCTGGTATCATCTGTCGTGCGGTGAGCATTTTTGCAACGAATGTTTTGATCACTACTACAGAAGGTAATGTTGACAGAACAACTCCTCGCATAACATTAAAGGAACAATGAGTAGTATTTGCTTAATATAATGCACAAAATAATCTTTCTTAATCACTACTTATGGTGTGTTGTGCTCTGTATCTGCAGAGACCCTTTAGCCCTGCCTGTGCCCACAACTAAGAAATATTCCTCATTGTGCCTTTAATAAACATGTTTCAGTATTTGTTGAAATGTATAGAGTTGTTGCATTAACGCCACAAAATGACTTTCCCCCCCTGGCAGTCACAAAGATGGCTATGAGGTATTTGCTTCCTGGAAGAAGGTGTGGACCAGTAATGGGAAAAGTGAGCCCAGTCTCAAAGCTTTCATGGCAGATCAGCAGCTACCATTCTGGGTAAGCACAGGCAGCGTCCCTGGTTCCTCTTTTACAGTTAAAACTGCTTCTTCTAACTTTTACATGTCACAAGTACATTTATCTTTAGTGGGATGGGTTCCTTTCAGGTTCAATGTACTAAACCGGACTGCAGGAAGTGGCGTCAGCTGACCAAGGAGATCCAACTCATGTCTTCCCTCGCAGCATCGTACCGCTGTGGGATGAAGTTCAACAACATTAAAGTAATGGCAAAATAATTCTCCAGCTATTCATAAGTGACATATATTTTGTTTGTTTTTTTGTTGATTTTGTGCCTTTGCCTGCAGAGTGAGGGGCCGGACCATTGCTCCCAACCAGAGGACTTGGTAAGCTGTGGATGTGTGTTACAACTTTTGTTTTTGTTATCACAAAGAGAGTGTGTAAGCTACTATTACTTTACTTTAGTATTTCCATCCCCTTTAATCTGATGCTGTTTCATTCTCACAGAGAGTGGCTGAGGTGATGGACAGCTGGTGGCATTCAATGTTGATTTTGCCGCCGTTGTTCAAAGAAAGTCCAGCCAGCCCGTTCCTCGCTGCGTATTACCCTGACTGTGTGGGGATGAGTCCGTCCGGTTGCCCCAGCAACACATCACTGTCTGAGCTGAGGGCCGACCACTGCAGAGCCGTGCAGCCACAAAGTGAGTCAGTGGATGTCAGAGGAATAGAGATGTATTTTAAGTTGAACTTTAATTTCAATTCTTGCTACATAACATGAAACCAACAAACATTTTCTCAACATCACTTGTTCACATCCTAAGATCGTAACGACATACATTCAGTCAATCTTTCCTGAAAAAAGATTTGTTGTTTCAGTCTAAATGAGTCCAGGAAAGCTCTCTCCTTCAATTTACAGTTATAATGGTTGAGAAATCAATGGAATATGGGCATTATAAGTATTTGGCTTTTACCTGTTATATTTTGGGGTAGTATTCTAATTTTAATTAAAACTTTACATTTTGCCAAAATCCCTGCACACATTCCCAAAATATATGTGAGCGATCTCCAGTTATCCACCATTTTACCAAATAAGGCTATGACTAAACCTTTGTCACACATCGAACTATCATTAGAGATAATTTAATATATTTCACCTGACATTGTTTATGCTTACAGCCTACTATTGAGAGATATTATCCTAAATCATTTTGTATCGTGGTGATTGTTTCCTCAGTTCCAGGCCTGTGTCCATACTTCCAGCCCTTCTACCAGCCCAATGAGTGTGGCAAGGCTCTGTGTGTGCGGCCGGATATGATGGAGTTGGACGAGCTTTACGAGTTTCCAGAGTTTTCCCGTGATCCCACCATGTATTTGGCTCTGCGGAACCTTATTCTGGCCTCCTGGCACAAGAACTGCAAGGTACACTGCAGAGAACACTCACTCACAAATAATGTAATAATGTTTTCATCTTGGCTTTTGACCTGGAACAAATAAAAAAGCAAAGTCACATTTTCATAAATGGCAAACATTTTCTTATATTTTTTCAGGAGGTGCTGACTTCTCAGAAATGTGCCCTACACATCATTGTGCGGGGGTTGGTGCGTGTGCGCTGCGTGCAGGAGATGGGCCGGGTGCTCCACTTCATGACCAGGAAGGGCCTCATCAACACCGGCGTGCTGGCAGTGAAGACGCCTCTGCTGCCTGAGAGACACTACACTGTGAGTTTCCTCATCTTCAGCTCATCATGACACTGCAATCTCATGTAAAAACATTTCTTTGCCTTCTCGTGTTTTATTATTCTTGCAGAAAAATGTTATCATCGTCGGTGCCGGGGCTTCAGGACTGGCTGCAGCACGGCAGCTGCAAAACTTTGGAACTCAGGTAACTAGTATGTGTCGCACATCTTCTCAGAGCTCCTTATTTATCCTCTCTGCTTGGTACAGTGCTGCCCCTTTACAATCTTCATTGTCATTACAGGCCGAGTTGGAAAAGTACTCAGATCTTGTACTTGAGTAAAAGTACCAGAGTGTAGGAACATTTTGTTCAAAGTAAAAGTCCTGCAATCAAAATGTTACTCAACTAAAAGTACAAAAGTATTAGCATCAACATATAGTTTAAGTACCAAAAGTAAAAAAGTATTCATTGTGCAGATTGTTCCATTTCAGAACAATATATATATTTTATAATGATTGATCTTTAAAGTGTTCTCAAAGCTGGTAAACGTGCAGCTAGTTTGAATGGCTTTGTATACTGCAGGGTAGCTTGTGAATTTACTCCAGGTGGAACTAAAGTCTGATTTAACACTTGATTAGATTTCACACAATTAATCCAAATCCGTAAAGTAATTAAAGGTATTAAATAAATGTAGTGGAGTAAAAGTGCACGATTTACCTCTGAATTGTAGTGGAGCAAAAGTACAAAGTTGACTGAAATTGAAAAAAACTCAAGTACAAGTATCTCAAAATTGTTCTTAAGTACACTACTTACCGTAGTTACTTCCCAACTCTGATTACAGGTGGTGGTGCTTGAGGCTAGGGAGAGAATTGGAGGCCGTGTGTGGGATGACACTTCACTGGGCGTCACTGTAGGCCGAGGAGCTCAGATTGTCAACGGCTGTGTGAACAACCCCATCGCCCTGATGTCTGAACAGGTACGATTTTAGTAAGAGCTCAATAGGCAGTCAATAATTCCACATATTTCTGGTGTGTATAAAACGTATCTCAAGTCTGTTTGAAGTAGATACTGTATATACACTGTCTTGTGACATCTTTGTACGTGACTCCCGGATGTTTGTGTTTCAGATGGGCATCAAGATGCATAAATTGGGAGAGCGCTGTGACCTTTTCCAAGAAGGGGGACAGGTTACAGACCCCGCCATCGACAAGCGCATGGACTTCCACTTCAATGCCATCCTGGACGTGGTGTCAGAGTGGAGGAAGGACAAGTCTCAGAACCAGGACACGCCCCTGAGAGGTGCTGATCATGAGTATTTTAATTTAATGTGTGAGGTCCCGCAAAGCAACTTTAATGAGTGGTACAAACAGCTCAACAATCAGAACGATGCGAGGGAAGGAAGAAACACTTGTACAAAAAATAATAAAAAGAAAAAATCGATTTATTTTGCACTTTGTTATGTTTGGCCTTATTTTCAAATAATTAAATGTATTTGCATATATATTTAAGCAGCCTGACTTTGGGCTTCACCAGCTTGTTTCATGGCCAGTTCATACTTGTAAAAATGTGCAATGCAAGTCAGAAGGAAGACATGCTAAGAAAAAGAGGTACATTTAGAGATATTTGACATTTAGTTTTATGCATTTTATCTCTACAGAAAAGATCAAGGAAGTGAAGAAGAACTTTCTCCAGGAGTCGGGGATCCAGTTCAGTGAGCTGGAGGAGAAGGTGCTTCAGTTTCATCTCAGCAACCTGGAGTTCGCCTGTGGAAGCACGTTGGACCAGGTGTGGGAAACTCACACACTGAACAGCTGCAAGAGTTTTTAAGTCTGTTTTATAATGTTAAGTGTCAGTTATTACCATATTTTAAGATGTTTTAATGAAGATAATTCAAACTGTTGTATTCAATTGAGATAAAAGAAATCTCCAGACACACAGGTCCATATTAGTAGAAATAATTAAATAAATACAAGTTGACAACAACACAGAAATAGGACTATTGCCTGTGATTAAAACAAACACTTTTTGTTGAACATATCTTACATTATTCCTGCCCTTGTAGAATCAGAAATGGATTTGCCAACAAAGATAATAACAACATTGCATGTGTCTGTCTGAGATTTTGTTCAGGAAAATATCCGCAATATATACATGTTTTTTGTTGACATTGCCGCGTTCTGCACCTTTTGTGACATTTTGTTTGAGTGGGTTTTGATGTTGTGTCATCAAAGGAATTGCATTACAAATGTTTTCATTATATATGTTTTTATTCGTAGGTATCGGCAAGATCTTGGGACCACAATGAGTTTTTTGCCCAGTTCTCAGGAGACCACACTTTACTCACCAAGGGCTACTCTGCTTTACTGCACAAGCTGGCCGACGGCCTCGACATCCGCACCAAGTGCCCGGTCCGTGATTCACTCTTTTTGACTCCAGCTCCTATTTTTACCTTCTTTAAACTGCACTGAATATTACAGAGACAAATACCAATGTTATAAATCTAAATCAGCTCTACGTTTTCTTGTTCAATTCCAGGTTCAGGCCATTGAATATTCAGGTGATGTTGTCAAAGTGACCTCCTCCAATGGCTCACAGTGGACAGCACAGAAGGTAGAAACATCTTAATTTATGTTATAAAATAGATAACATCATTTCAAGACCTTTTCGGGGAACATATATACACTCAGAAAATGTGCACGTATACCCTCTGAGATTGACTGACAGGTTGCTAAAACTTACATTTAAATGTAAATGAAATTTAGCGAATGCTTTTCAATTATAATTAACATTTGGATATGTGAAGCATTGTTCGTCTTTGAAAATAAAATCTAAAATGGCTTTTTGTGGAAGTTAAGGCCTTCTGTAAATACATTTTTTGTATACAAATTCTAAACAAATGTAAACTGATTATTCAACTTAATTCCGATTCTTACTTAAACGAAGTATCTAAAAATGCTATAAAGCAGACATAGTCATTGAAATTAAAATATCTATTGGATTTTCCATTTTTTGCTTAATTTTTACAGAGAAATGCCCATACTAGTAGAGAAAATCTAAATGTAAATTGCATTATGGAATCTTTATTTAAATGTCAACCCATTTATTGTATATAAGTGTGAAATCAAACAGTTTATGTGAGATTTAATTTCAGTTTAGTCTACCAAGTGCATCTATAATTCATTGCTGATCACCCTGTTGTAATTATCTCTTGCAGGTGCTTGTTACAGTCCCATTGACTTTGCTGCAGAAGAACATGATTCAGTTCAACCCTCCGCTCCCTGAAAGGAAACTGAAAGCAATCCACAGTCTGGGAGCCGGCATCATAGAAAAGGTAATAACATTTCTTATGCGTATTATAAGTAAAGCAAGTAAGTTTAAGGCTAAATATCAAAGATTTGTTTTTCTTTGTAAATGCTAAAATGCAATTTTCAAACCTCTTCCAGATCGCTCTTCAGTTCCCTTACAGATTCTGGGACAACAGAATCCAAGGGGCGGACTACTTTGGTCACATCCCACCCAGTCCAGACAAGAGAGGCATGTTCAGTGTCTTCTACGACATGGAGCCTCAGGTCTGTTAATACTCAATTTCATTCACAAAGCAAGACAACATGTTACAGCTCCACTATGGATGAGAGAACATAGGATTTTATTCTGTATTGTGAATATAACATATCCACACTAAGGTGATCATTGTGGATATCCATTGTTGGAATAATCGGGAATTTTCTTACATGAGTAACTCCAAATATCTTATAACTTTACACTCCTTTCAGAAATTACACATACCGGTAATATGTTTCTATCTGGGAAAATTGGTGTCAGACTGCAATCCCAAATACAGGAGAAATACTTGTTTATGTTTCTGTGTGTATGTGTGTGTAGGGGAAGCAGGCTGTCCTCATGTCAGTCATCACTGGTGAAGCTGTGGCTGCTGTCCGGGACATGGAGGACAAGCAGGTGGTGGATGAGTGCATGAAGGTCCTGAGGGAACTTTTCAAAGAGCAGGTAATAAAACAATGAAAATACTACTTACGCATGCAAAGTCCTTTTTTACGGAGCCCCCTAGGGCAGTGGTTTTCAAACTGGGGGCCGCGGCCCCCTGGGGGGCCGCCAGGGGGCGCTAGGGGGGCCTCAGAAAATTGGAGGGAAGATAAGAAAAAAAAAGGAAAGACAAAAAAAAAAAATTCTAATTATTTTTTAATAAATATTTTAAATCTGATTTTTTAAAAAAAATCATAATTATAAAATATAATTTATAATAATGGAACATATAATTTGCCATAGTCATCTTTCTGATTGCCTACCAGTCAAAACATCGTTCACGACGCCATGACGTCATGTTTAGACCTGGCGGTTTGCGCCATTTATCAAGCTGCTTTGCTCCTCAAGCGAGCAATCTAGCTAGCTCAAAATGGACAGGTTTTTGACAAAGAACAGGTCAACGGAACCGACCAACAGCCCTGCTGTGGAGGACACTGCTGCAAAAAAAACTAAGAACTCCTGGCCAATTAAAATCAGAAGGTACGAGGCAGCGTACATTAAGTATGGCTTTACAGCCATACAGAAAAATGGCCATGATTGCCCGAAGTGTGTGCTCTGTCTGGAGACCCTCTCAAACGAGTGTTTAAAACCTTCGAAACTTCAGCGTCACTTGATGCAAAAACATCCGGCAGAGGCCGAAAAAACGGCAGACTTCTTCAGACGTAAAGAGGAGCATTTGGCCAGGCAATCTGCTGCATTCACACAGCAAGCTACCGTTCCCGAGCGGGCCCTGAAGGCATCATTTTTAGCTTCATACCACATTGCTCGTGCAAAAAAACCTCACACAATCGGAGAGGATTTGCTTTTACCAGCTACCAAAGACATTGTCCGAGAATTGCTTGGCGAGGATGCTGCTAAAAAAATTGACGCTGTCCCACTCTCGGACAACACCGTCAGCCGACGGATTGGTGACATGGCGCAGGACGTATCTGCTCAGCTTTTGGAGCAGGTGAGAGCCAGCGAGTACTTCGCTCTTCAACTAGATGAGAGCACAGACATATCGAATGAGGCCCAACTGCTTGTGTACATTCGATTTATTTCCCAGGAGAGATTTGTCGAGGAAATACTGTTTTGTAAAGCACTTGAAAGAAGAACCACTGGGAAAGATATTTTTCAAGTTTTGGACGATTACATCGAGTCTAACGGATTGAACTGGGCCCGCTGTGTGGGGGTGTGTTCGGACGGAGCCGCGGCAATGACCGGCAAGATCAGTGGAGTGACCGCTCTCATTAAGCAGAAAGCCCCGCATGTAGTCGCCACACACTGCATGCTCCACCGTGAGGCACTTGTCGCAAAAAGGATGGATAACGAGTTGAATCAGGTACTACAGGAGGTTGTACAAGTGGTGAATTTTATTAAAGCCCGCCCCTTGAAACACAGACTGTTTACCCTGCTTTGTAATGAGATGGGCGCCCGTTTTGAGGGGCTGCTGCTTCACTCAAACGTGCGCTGGCTGTCACGGGGCGCAGTTTTGAACCGTGTCTATGAGCTGCGGAGGGAGGTTGGAGAGTTCCTCTCTTCTGAAAAGCATCAGCTGGCAGAGCGGTTCACTGATGCAACCTGGATCCGCAAACTTGCATACATGTCAGACATTTTTCTGCATCTAAATGTACTGAACCAAAGCATGCAAGGACGTGACACGTACATACTGCAGGTGCAAGACAAAGTGCGTGCTTTTTCCAAAAAGATTATGCTGTGGTCAAACAAGCTCCAGGAGGGAGTCACAGAGATGTTCCCACTACTTCACCAGGAGCTGCTGTCATGTGATGATTTGGGCTCCATCTCTCCAATGATCCAGTCCCACCTGGAGCACCTCCAAGGATATTTTAAAGACTATTTCCCTGACCTTGAAAACACACATTTAAACTGGGTTAGGAACCCCTTTTCCCCCGGTGTCGGTTCTAGTTTGGACATAAAGTCACAGGAGGAGCTGATTGAGATGACAAACTCAGGGGATTTAAAACTAAACTTTGAGGCTCTTCCCCTGTCTAACTACTGGCTACATGTAAGAAAGGACTATCCCACCTTGGCTGACAGGGCACTGAAATGCCTTCTCCCTTTTGCAACAACTTACTTGTGTGAGTCTGGCTTTTCAACTTTAAAGGTACTCAAAACTAAACATAGAGCACGTCTACATGTGGACAATGACATGCGTATGGCACTGACAGACATTAAGCCCAGGCTTGACAGACTGTGTAGGAGCCACCAAGCCCATCCCTCCCACTAGTGTGATCACTGTCTGTCACTTCCAACACACACACACACACACACACACACACACACACACACACACACACACACACACACACACACACACACACACACACACACACACACACACACACACACACACACACACACACACACACACAAAAGAGAGGTTTGGTTTCTTTTTTCTGTTTTTGTATCATCAACACTTTGTTGAAAGGTTTGTTATTCAGTGGGAATATAGTGTTGAACTTACAGAACCAAGTCAGTTTAATAGATTTTTTTTCTTTTTTGACTGAAAACTTTTGAAGACATAATGCAAGAAAGACAAAAAAAAAAAACTCTTGCATATGTAAATATATTTTCTGTAGGGTAAAATGTATTGCAACATAGTGTCTATAATAAGAAAAACATTGTGGTGGAACAAAGATGCCCTGCCATACAAATCTTATTCTGTGTTGAAAACATATTGTTAATATTATTCTCATGCTAAACAAATGTAATAATTACAGTATTGAATAGAGAATAAAAGTAACAAAAACGTTCTTAAAGTTGATGTGTGACATATTTTGTAGCATTGTTGGTGGGTTTGCAAAGGGGGTCCCCGGCCAGAAGCTAATGATTTTTGGGGGGCCTTGGCATGGAAAAGTTTGGGAACCCCTGCCCTAGGGGACACGGAGAAGAAAAAAATATTATTGGAAAAAAAAAATAATAATAATGTTTTGCGAGATATCGCAAAACCTTTGCGAGATCTCGCAATACTTTTGCGAGATCTCGCAATTGTTTGGGAGATCTCGCAAAACCTTTCATTTAGCTCAATGTACTTCCTGGTCAGTTCGGCTGCTACGGCAACACAGAAACCACAAGAATGGAGTGGTTCATCGATTTTACTTTGAGCTTGGCCTTAAATATAAAGATATAACATTAGTGCTTGGCAATAGGCACGGGTTTCACACAGACTGTATATATAAAGGGTTTCACATAAGTGAAGACACCTCAAGAGAACACTCAGAGCGACGGGACATGCACGTCCCTCTGAGCTGAGTTATTGACAGATTCGAATTTCGCGGATCAATAACTCATGAACGTAACGTTGTAAAAATACAAACAACATGACTTTACAATCAGCAAGATAGACAACGAGCTACAGAGTCTTTTTTATCAGAACAGTTCGATACGCGCCGTCATCCGAGCTAAACATCAAGAATTGGTCACAATCTGCAGCTGTAGGAGGGAGAGGAGTGCTTAGGGACCGTCTACAAACTGCAACGGGGTTTTGCGAGATATCGCAAAAGTATTGCGAGATCTCGCAAAGGGGTTTTGCGAGATATCGCAAAGGGGTTTTGCGAGATATCGCAAAACTTTTTAATTTATTTTTTGTTCAAAAGATTATTTTTTTCTTCTCCATGTCCCCTAGGGGGCTTCGTACCTTTTTCAACCAAATAGTCTCAGAAACTGAACTTGGGAAAAAAATAGCTAAAGGTTTAGACTTATTTAGACGTTTAAAAAGGTGCTACTCTGATGTTTAAATGGTTAAAAACGAGACAAAGTCTTCTGCCCTGGTAGTTCTTGGGCTATCGAAAAGTTATTTGCCCAAAACAGCCACGTTGTATGGACCAGGAACTAAACTCATTCCTTCTGAAAATATATCCTGGTATAAAAGATATTCGATCTATCAACACAAAATACACCGATAACCTTTTACAAACAATATGTTTCGGAGTTAGTTATTTTTTTTGTGGGTGTTTTTCATTACTGTTTACTGTCTGTCATCCCTAACAGGAGGTCCCAGAGCCGGTGCATTTCTTTGTGACACATTGGACCAAAGACATGTGGTCCCAGATGTCCTACAGCTTTGTGAAGACGGGGGGGAGCGGAGAGGCCTACGACATCCTGGCTGAAGACGTGCAGGGAAAAGTCTTCTTTGCTGGAGAGGTAAGTACACATCAGACAACTAACCAGTTTTATTTATTCCTCTATTTATTTTAGAGATAGGATCATTCTTATCTCTAAGTATTCCAAGGTCGCCTTGAACACAAAAAAAAAATACATCTATAAAAGTATTAAGGAAAAAATATCTAGATATGTGGATATATAAAGAGGAATTAAAAAAAATATGTTGATTAGAGAGTGTGGAAATATAAATACAATAAATAAAATAATAAATCAACATGGAATTAAAATAATTATTTCTGTATATATTTTTTCCTGTATTTAAAAGAAAAGCGCAATTCATTAATGAATCATTCTTTATTTTAAAAGGTCTCAAACTACCTAAAAAATTGAATCATGATTGTTTTGTCAGATATTTGGTCACTTTTTGGCTTCCGGAGATTTTAAAACTGTTTTTAGTTTACTTGTTTTCTTGGTTTGTGTTTCCAGGCCACCAACAGACACTTCCCTCAGACTGTGACCGGAGCCTACCTGAGCGGGGTCAGAGAGGCCAGCAAGATGGCTGCTCTGTAGACTGCCACTGAACACTCAAACACACCAGCATGGACCCTTAGAGTCTGCAGTAACCTGAATAACTCTATAAATGACACTTCACTGTTATGAGATGTGTTTGACCAGTAGGACGCCGTCTCTCTCCATCAGCTGGGCCAGGCTCTTCATTTTTAACAAAAGAAGGCTAAAAACTTTGGTTGGAAAACAATTGTTGATAACCAGATAAATAATTAATTTCAACACACAGAAAACAGCAAACCCCTGCACAGCTCTGCTTGGGTCCGCTGGGATGGAAAGCAGGATTAAGGTATATTAAATTTGAGTTTAATTTGCGATGTATGTAGCACTTAATGATGAAAAAAGTCCAAAAACGTAATTTTGAAAGATTAGCTTTGCATGAAACATTGGTATACTCTCGTTTTATCAGGAAGTAAGTCAAATTGTATCTCCTTGGTTCAAGATTCAAGTGATTATATTTAAAACTATTTTCTTTTGAGAGTTACCTACCAATGTTTTAAGCAGATATAATACATTTTCGTTATATGTTGTTACAAATTGAAGAAAGGTTAGACATATAGTACTTCTGTGATAGCACTTTTGATTTAAGCAACTTTTTGATTAAAAAATGTTAAGAAAATGAATAGTTCATGTGTAAGACAAGTTATATAGTGAGTATGATTTGAGGATGGTCCCCTCACTGTCTCAGGGATGTGATCAAGACACCTAGCAGAAAATGATGGAGAATGGACAACTGAGAAAATGGTTGGGAGAAAAAACACAACCAACTGGAGAAAAACACAACCAACTGGAGAAAAACTTAATACATCTGTTTTATTAATTCCTGAACAATGAGGTTTGGGGTCGGGGAACAGCACAACGATATCCTCACTTTCTGTGATTAATATTGACTAATGAAGCTTTACATCTCCATCCTCATATCTCTGTGTACACTAGTTGATCATTTCCTGTTTTGTCCGTGCTTGAGTATTTATCTTGTTGGTGTGTAATAAACTGAGCTATCAACTGCTGTAGTGATCCCTTCACTTGTGGAGGAAGATTTGTCTATGATTTCTCCCTTAAGTCAGCGTGATTATATTTATCAATTATTTGTAAAGTGTGCATGCTGCGACTGCGCATGTAGCAGTTGCTTTTTTTAATCTTTGATTTTTTTTCTTATTTCTCCTTCTTACTGTGATCTTTTTTTTACTAGAAGATTTTAACTTCTATTTAAACTAGCATTTTAAAACACTTAATGATGGATCCCATTTTCATTATTATTATATAAAGTGTTATACATTATAGCATAATGTAAGTATTTTTATATCATTTTTTGGCTCTATTTTTCTTATATTTTCTCTATTTTGATATTGTTGTGTGGGAGTAGCTGTAATTGGCACTTTCACACCGGAGTACTTTTACCCGTTCTTTTCCTGTTTAGTTCTGTTTTTGCATTCACACCAAAAAAGAGAACTTAGTTTAGAGAACTTTTACCCCCATTTTTAGTGCCTGCTAGAGAGGTGGGACTATCCTGGAGAGAAAAAAGTACACATTTCTGATTGGCTGGGCGAATTGCAAACCATGCCCTGTAAAACTTTGAAAAGTTTGTTGAAGCCGCCATTGTATTTGCTGGCATTAGCATTAGCCCCGCGCACCAACGGAGAGAGAATAACTTATGGCAACATAACAAAAAACATGGGAGCGGTGGAGTGATGAGGATGCTCATGTCAATTGTCAGATTCAGATTTTGCGGGTGTGCTGCGTGAGGCAGTGATGTAACCATATGGATGTAACGTCAGGTTGATGCTGTGACGTAACGCCGCGTCGATGCTTGCGTAATGCGGAAGTGGGATCCAAACTGGGTTGTAAAAACGATAGACGGCTCCCGGCCGGGGACTTCAGCTGGCAGTATACGCCGTGAATTTGTTTGCGGCCTGCCAATAAACCCAAAGCAGAAGAAGAAGAAGTTACGTCAGCGGCTTCATTTGCATAATCTTCCCTCAGGGAACTTATTCCGGTGTGAACGCGATCAGTTCCATGGGGGTACTAAGTGCTGGCACTAAGTGCTGGGAACTAAGTACGGCAAAGTACTTGAGAGGGGTCTGCCTGCAGGCCTCCACTCTCAGGACAGTTACATTACATGTTAGTTGTTAGACGCTTTTATCCAAAGCGATTTACATATTCAGTACTGTGCACAATCCCCACAGGAGCAATCTGGGGTGAAGTGTCTTAACCGGGGACACAACGACATGCTGCCTGCAGTGGGGTTCAAACCTGTGCTCCCCTTATCCGAACACCAAGGCTCTATCCACTGCGCCACAAGCCCCCTTCCAGTTCTGGGGTGTTTCTCAATGTTGAGTAAAGCTGCTCCAATCAATCAATCAATCAATGTTTATTTATATAGCCCAATATCACAAATGTTACATTTGTCTCAGTGGACTTCACAGTTTGTACAGAATATCAGGATGACAATACGACACCCTCTGTCCTTAGACCCTCACATCGTACAAGGAAAAACTTCCAGAGAAAACCCACAGTTTAAAGGGAAAAATGGGAGAAACCTCAGGGAGAGCAACAGAGGAGGGATCCCTCTCCCAGGACGGACAGACGTGCAATAGATGCCGTGTGTAAATTGAAAAGATAATACATTTGCAACATAGGTAGTCCAAATGTTTGGAAATGCATGTGTGTATAATAGGAAGATGAATCCACGAGGATATCCATCCAGGACTTATGATCCAGGACCACAGCCACGACTCAAGATCCAGGACTCGCGATCCATGACACAGGACTGCAGGATCATCCATGACTCCGGATCCCGGCGTATATTGACACCAAAAAGAAAGACATTTGGGGAAGCTGGGTTAATCGGAACATGAGAGTACACAGGTATAGACAGAGAGAAGGAAGAAGTAAGATGTCCCCCGACAAACTCAGCCTATATCAGCAAAACTAGGGGCTGAATCTAATCAGCCCTAACTATAAGCTTTATCAAAAAGGAAGGTCTTAAGTGCACTCTTAAAAACGGATAGGGTGTCTGCCGTCCGAACACAAACTGGAAGCTGATTCCACAAAAGTGGAGCTTGATAAGAAAAGGCTCTGGCTCCCATTGTACTTTTAGAGACTCTAGGAACAACCAACAACCCTGCATTCTTGGAACGCAATGCCCTAGTAGGACAGTAGGGTATAATGAGTTCTTTAAGGTAAGATGGCGCCTGCTCATTAAGGGCTTTGAAGGCGAGAAGAAGAATTTTAAATTCTATCCTGTGTTCTATAGGGAGCCAGTGTAAGGCAGCCAGAACATGAGTAATGTGGTTCCTTTTCCTAACTCTGGTTAGTACACGAGCTGCAGCATTTTGAATCAACTGAAGCGACTTGACTGACTTCTTGGTACACCCTGATAATAAGGAGTTACAATAATCCAGCCTTGAAGTAACAAATGCATGGACTAGTTTCTCTGCATCGTTTTGAGGCAGGATATGCCTGATTTCTGCAATGTTACGTAGATGGAAGTAGGCGGTCCTTGAAATTGATTTTATGTGGGCGTTAAAGGATAAATCCTGATCAAATATAACACCAAGATTCCTTACAGTCTCACTGGAGGCCCAATTAATGCCATCCATAGTTAGTATATCTTTGGATAATTTGTTTCGTAGATTCTTTGGGCCGAGTACAATAACTTCAGTTTTGGTCGTGTTTAACATCAAAAAATGTAGAGTCATCCACGTTTTTAAGTCCTTGAGGCAGTCTTGAATTTTATTTAGATGATTAATTTCATCAGGCTTGATTGATAAGTATAGTTGAGTATCATCCGCATAACAATGAAAGTTTACAGAATGATTCCTCATAATATTGCCTAACGGAAGCATATATAATGTGAACAAAATAGGTCCGAGCACTGAGCCCTGTGGCACTCCATGGCTAACTTTGATTTGCGTGGAAGATTCATCGTTGACACGTACAAACTGAGAGCGTTCAGATAGATAGGACCTAAACCAGCCTAAAGCAGTTCCCTGTATGCCAACTAAGTGCTCTAGTCTTTGCAATAAGATATCATAGTCGATAGTATCAAATGTAGCACTGAGATCGAGCAAGACAAGGATAGAGACAAGTCCCTTGTCAGAGGCTATTAGAAGGTCATTTGTGACTTTAACCAGAGCTGTCTCTTTGCTATGATGTGTTCTAAAGCCAGACTGAAAATCTTCAAATAAATCATATTTTTTTAAGTAATCACACAGCTGTTTTGCGACTGCTTTCTCAAGAATCTTTGAGAGGGACGGAAGATTAGAAATAGGTCTATAGTTGGCTAAAACCTCTGGATCGAGGTTGTGCTTTTTAAGAAGCGGTTTTATCACTGCTACTTTGAATGATTGTGGAACATAGCCTGATAATAAAGACATATTCATAATATTTAATAAAGAAGTGCTAATTAATGGAAAAACTTCTTTTAACAGCTTAGTTGGAATCGGGTCTAAGATACACGTTGATGGTTTGGAAGAGAGAATCATTTAATTTAATTGTTCAAGGTTTATGGCTGAAAAGCATTCTAGTTTACTATCTAGTGTAATATTAGAGCTTAGATTTCTCGGAGCTGTTGATAACACTATACTGGTCAAAGGCAAGAGGTCCTTAATTTTATTTCTAAGAGTAACAATTTTATCGTTAAAAAAGCACATAAAATCATTACTACTGAGTGCTATGGGAATAGAAGACTCAATCGAGCTGTGGCTCTCTGTCAGCCTGGCTATAGTGCTGAAAAGAAATCTTGCATTATTCTTATTCTCATCTATTAATGAAGAGTAGTAGGCTGCTCTCGCTTTACGCAGTGCTTTCTTATATTCATTGAGAGTAATATGCCAAATTAAACGAGATTCTTCAAGTTCTCCAGAGCCACTATCTCAAGCATAGAGTGCCACCGAAGGACTGTTCCAATGTCCAGCATACTTGGAATTCTACCGAGCCCGGGTTTACTTAGTTTGTAGAAATTTTGAGGCTGCACATGTGTAGACTCCGCGGTCTTAAAATCCCAACAATGCTTTGCGCACGGACCAATTTCCCCATATCTGTGGCGGAAAATGTAAGACGGGGCCTCTCATATGACGCACACCTGGACACTTGCTCGCCTGTTCCATTCTTCGTTTTCCGAGGCTAGGAAGTATTCTTGCCTCGCTTCTGAAGCAAGACGCTCGGAAGACATGTGCTACCAAGCAAGCGTACTCGAGATTGAGAAACACCCACAATGTCAAGTATACCTGCTGCAGAACCACTATTTCAAGTATACTACGTCATCGAGTGGCGCCGAATGCTGGGCATTTAACCAAGCCCCCAGGAAGTGTGCCGGACTCTGAGGAAAATATTCGTTGTGGCCAAACGGCGGTGTAGGTACCATTGTCACTACCCGATCTGTCCCCCTGCCCAATCTGTACTGCGCATGCGCAAGATGGTCCACCATATTGGAGAACTTCGGACGGCAACCCAAGAAGGACACTTGACACAGTGGCTTTTGGCAAAGCTGAAAAACAAAACTCGAGCCTATGAGCATCCTGACCTTCTACAGGTGCAGCAACATAGAGAGGATCCTGACCTTCTACAGGTGCACCATAGAGAGCATCC
>NC_136908.1:25488069-25575569 GCF_949606895.1 Notothenia rossii
GGCGAGTTTATAAATTGGTTTTATATTTGTGGAAAATGTTTTATGTTTACAGATTACACATTTACACACACTGTTGATGTGCTCACTCAAATACAATTTAGCCAAATCTATTCTGCAGCCCTGCCCTCACCTGTTGATGTGAGCGTTGAGCTG
This sequence comes from Notothenia rossii, assembly GCF_949606895.1. Classification (NCBI taxonomy): domain Eukaryota; kingdom Metazoa; phylum Chordata; class Actinopteri; order Perciformes; family Nototheniidae; genus Notothenia; species Notothenia rossii. The sequence goes on from NC_136908.1 coordinate 25,488,223, forward strand.
CTGCACCTCGGCCAGCAGCTGGGTCTGGGCCGGGTCGTGGCACTGCTCTTTGCCCGGCCTCTGGCGGCGCAGCACGAGCCGGGCCTGAGCCAAACTCAGGACGTGCTCACTGTCTGAGACGGCCACCTGCAGGTCCTCTCTGGTCCTCTGCTCGCTGGCAAACTCAGACAGAATCTAGAGAGGAAAAAGGGGAAAGAGGGGAGAGAGGAGAGACACCCGGTCAACCTGTGTTTTCATTTAATGGTGAAATCAGAGGAAATCTTTAATCTGAAATTAATACTTCTTTCTTTTTTTCTGTCTATTCTTAATGAAAGGATCATCTGGGCAAGTGATGATGGTCCATCCATCCATCTTCTCCCGCTTATCCGTGGTCGGGTCGCGGAGGTAACAGTTCCAGAAGAGAGCCCCAAACTTTCCTTTCCCTGGCCTCTTCAACCAGCTCTGACTGGGGGATCCCAAGGTTCTCCCAGGCCAGCCAAGAGATATAATCCCTCCACCTGGTCCTAGGTCTACCCCTTGGTCTCTTCCCAGCTGGACGTGCCTGGAACACCTCCCTAGGGAGGCGCCCAGCTGGCATCCTAAATAGGTGCCCGAACAACCTCAACTGGCTCCTTTCGAGGCGAAGGAGGAGCGGTTCAACTCCGAGTCCCTCCCAGATGACTGAACTTCTTACCTTATCCCTAAGGGAGACGCCAGCCACCCTGCGGAGAAAACCTATCTCGGCCGCTTGTACCCGCGATCTCGTTCTTTCGGTCATGACCCATCCTTCATGACCATAGGTGAGGGTAGGAACGAAAATGGCGCGGTAGACAGAGAGCTTTGCCTTCTGGCTCAGCTCCCTTTTCGTCACAACGGTGCGGTAAAGCCACTGCAGTACCGCTCCTGCTGCTCAGATTCTCCGGCCCATCTCACGCTCCATTGTTCCCTCACTCGAGAACAAGACCCCGAGATTCTTGAACTCCTTCACTTGGGTTAAGGACTCATTCCCTACTTGGAGTGGACAGTCCATTGGTTTCCTGCTGAGAACTATGGCCTCAGATTTGGAGAGACTGATCCTCATCCCAGCCGCTTCACACTCGGTTGTGAAACGATCAAGTAAGTGATGGGTCGCAGACCGATGAAGCCATTAGAACCACATCATCTGCAAAAAGCAGTGGTGCAATCCTTAGTCCACAGAACTGCAGACCCCTTCCCCCACGACTACGCCTCGAAATCTGATCCATGTATATTACAAACAGGATTGGTGACAAAGCGCAGCCCTGGCGGAGGCCACCCCTCACCGGAAATGGGTCCAACTTTCTGCCGAGGACCCGGACACAGCTCTCGCTTTGGGAGTACAGAGATTGGATGGCCCTGAGTAGAGACCCCCTCACCCCATACTCCTGCAGAACCTCCCACAGTAACTCCCTGGGAACTCGGTCATACGCCTTCTCCAAGTCTACAAAATACATGTAGACCGGATAAGCGTACTCCCGGGCCCCCTCCAGGATCCTTGCGATGATGATGGCCATGTTTAATGGGCCGTCATCCTCAAAATAAAAAAAGTTATATGTTTAATCTTACTTCAAGTGCTATTTATCAATCTACATTCTTTTGGTGTGAATTGCAAGCGTTGGAGATATTTGCTGTAGAGATGTCTGCCTTCTCTCCAGTATAATGGCATATGGTGGTCAAAAGCTCCAAAAAAATACATTAAAAAAAACCTCAAAAGCAACTACTTTCTTTTGACCAAACTACACTTGGCCTCCATATCACTTCCCCCAAGGGAGCGTGCATCTTCAATTTGGCCAAAAATTGTTCCTAATTTAATCTGCAACTCACAACAAAGTCAGTGGACTATTTGATGGGCATTATTTTTTCTTGGTTAATTGTGAGACATTACACTATGGGCTTATCTCTACAATCGGCAACTCACCCCAAAACAATCTACCGGTAGATTGATAAATAGCACTTCAGGTAAAAGGAGAAATAAATCAATACTGACATGATAAATCAAGCCAGTTCTTCTCTTTACCAACAGTTGCCTCCCACTTCCTTTCTGTCGAATACACAGCTCACATTTATCTGCATTACCTTAGCCAGCTGATCCTCCATCAGTCCCTTTGCAGACTTGATCTCGTGGACGTTGAGCTGAAATGTTTCTGTGGTGGCTTGGAACTGCTTCTGCATGTCGGCCAGTGTCTGCTCCAGGAGAGACTCCACCATGGCTCTCAGGGACAGAGAGTTGACCTGCTGCTGCTCTGCTTTGGCCATGTTGATGTCCGAGATGTTCTCCCACTGCTCTGGAGTCACTGTGAAGCTGAGAGAGGAGGGAGTTTAAAACAACTTATACACACCTGAAGCTAACAAAATGTCTTCTTGTTCTGTGCTGTAATGTAATTAATTGAAATCATGAATTTCAAAATAGCTTAGAAGCTGCCTTTACACAGATGTTATATTGCTTTCCTGGCTTTATGGTTTACCTCTGCAGAAGAGTTTGGGTGTTTTTGGGCCTCTGCTGGTTGTTGGTGGAGTGAGCGGTCATTAAGGCACACGAGTTGTCGATGCACTGAGCTGCAAACTTCTCCTTCAGATCCTGCTCCAGATGGTACTTAATGGATCGATTCAATCTGGAACATGAAGCAACATGTTCTGTGTTTATTTTCCGTGCCACATATCTTGTGATTGATTTTCTTATCAGTTTTATAGACAATTTACGTTAGAAAGGTAAGTTGTCCTGTACAGATCATACAGAGTTCTTCCTCCCTACCGTATCTGCTCAGTGATCTGCTCGGCTACACGGTGCAGAAGGGAAGCCACTCCCTCGATCACCCCCCTCTCCCTCAGCAGCTCTCTGTCCACCTCGTCATGGAGCCTCTCAGGAGGAACACGTTTCATTCTGAAAACCAGGGAACAGCAAAAAACAATTATCACCTACTCATCCTTACTGATATTGTTTTTTTTAACATGTAAACTTCATAGTTAGAGAAAGTAGTGTAAAAGTTAGAACTTCATGATACCGAAAACTAGCAATAGCTCCCAATCCCAATACATATTGTGCATGTTTCTCCTGATGGTTCAAGCCTCACCTCCAGAGGTTAGAGAAGTATATTATAATTATGTTAAGTAGAAGTACCAGAGTGTAGGAATACTCTGTTACAAGTAAAAGTCCTGAATTGTAAATGTTAATCAAGTAAAAGTGCAAAAGTATTTGCATCTAAATATAGTTAAAGTACCGAAAGTAAAAGTGCTCATTATGCAGATTGACCCATTTCAGAATAATATATATGATATGTTTTATAATGATTGATCGTGAGAGTGTTCTCAAAGCTGGTAAAGGTGGTGCAGCTAGTTTGAATGACTTTGTATACTGCAGGGTAGCTTGTGGATTTACTCCAGGTGGAACTAAAGTCTGATTTAAGTGGTGAATATAAATCAAATCATGAATCAATATTTCAAAAGTAACTAAAGGTATTTAAAAAAAATTGTGGAGTAAAAGTAAACCATTAACCTCTGAATTGTAGTGGGGTAGAAGTACAAAGTAGCCAAAATGTAAATGTTACTTAAGTACAGTTCTTGAGTAGATGTACTTTACTTCACACCACTGCTAACCTCTCCTCCAGACAGACCACGGTGACCCTCAGAGGCTCTCTGCAGGCCCCCAGGGCTTTCCCCACTCTCCTCTGCAACTCTATGAGGACATTGATCTCCAGGATAATCTCCTCCAGCTTCAGCTCCAACTCCTTCTTCAGAAACTGGATGTCTCTGACCCTCTGATCTGAACAGCAGGGGGGGGGGGGAAGAAAAACAGTTCAGCTCTGTGGTCTTTACAACATTATGTGTTAGAGCTAAACACAGTGTTTATTTGTCTTCCTACTGTACTTACCTAGTTGCTTGTTGTCATCATTTTGCATGCGTTTACATGCTTTGTCAGTATCCTGGATGAGCCTCTTGCATTCTGCTCTGAAGAGCACAGAGTGGTTCCGCATCACCTCGATATTCTCAAGATCAGGCCCAACACACTGCTCGATGTTACGGTCCGGGATAGACATTATGCTCCTCTGGTAGGTCACTAAAAACATATATGAAGAAATTATTGGAAATGTGGCTGCCTTATGTTGAAAGATTAAGGAAAGCACTTCTAAAGTAAAGGGAAATTAAGACATAAACACATCCAGTGCAAATGTATTGCATCCTACCTTAGTTGGTTGATATGAGATGGAACTAGAAACTAAAATCTCTTTATGTTCAGGGATCAAGTTTCAATTATTATCATTGATACAAAATTATAACACATTGTTTAATTGATCATTTTTGTTTACATTTTCTTCAGGAAGAAGCAGCAACATATGGGTATTTAATTTATCTGGACAGATATTATGGCAATTTTTTGCCATAGAACATTTGGCGTTTGCCTAAATACGACCTGCCACTGTAAGAGTATATTCTACATTGTATAACAACTCTTGTTTGAAAATTAATAGAAATATTTTAAAGGAAAAAAAGGAAATCAAGTAAGCATTGTCGATCAACTTTGAGTATGTTTGAGTACTAAGCATCATTAATATAGACACAGAGTCCGGCTCCCCTCTCTGGTGTATACTTTGTATCCTATTTAAGAATTTTGATATAGTTGTTATATGGGCCATTCTACCGAATTGGTTCAAAGTCAGGTTGGATATATTTTGAAATGTTGTATGTTTTATCCCCAAAACTTTGTCCGTCAATTGTACCATATCTAAAGTACACATATTTAGTAAAAATAACCGTCATTGTATTTTCAGACAGTGTTGGAATGTTTTTCCTCTCCCAAAAATTGTCACTACAGAAACATAGAAATACAGTACAGTAAAAAAGTATTAGAAAAACCTGTTAAGGTTGTGTTTCCTTCCCTTCTCTAAAAAGTATTTTTACAAATATTTCTTGAAGGTTTTCACAATTAAATCAATACAAAAAACTTTTAAACCAAATGTTAAAGTTCATTTTATACAATTCATCACAATCAAAATGCAATCTTTCTTTGTAAAAGGCATAATATGGATCATATTGATTCGAGAGTTGATGATTGATGAAATTGAACATACATTAAACCATGACAAACGTTATGTTGTATAGCCCAGACAATTGTTTGTAGATAGCTAACATTTTAAACCGTTACATGTTTTGTTTACGTTAGCAAGCCCCAAATAACGTGGTTTATACTATTTTAACTGTTATCTTGGTATCAAAGGGACATGAGAAACGTGTTTTTTTCTCACTAGCCTTATAAAAATATTTTTTAAAAAGTCATATAATACCATACCTTGTTACTTGCAGTTGAAAAACACCCGGATAAAAGTGTAAGTGTGGATACCGTCTATTGTTTCGACGACCGAACTGCCTCTCAAATGTAATGTACAAAACAAATGGTTACTGTGGCAACGGAGAACACGTCATGGCGGAAACGGTCAATTTTCCAGAATAACTTTACATTAATAATAAGAAAATAAATATATGAACTGTTTTACACAATTTTGTATTGCAATACATCTCTAAATTGTATTCTTTTTATTTTATCAAAACCCATCTAGAAATGGATTGAATATAATCATGTTGAGAAACGTTAGAAAAAACAATGGATTGTTACTGCCCACTGCTCATTTTTTTGTATTATCTTTTTCTTTATGGTGAGTTAGTTCAAAGTGCGGTCCTACAACAAGAGAAAAACAAACAAAACAATTAAGTATTCATACATAGATATTTACTAAGAGTATTTTATGGTCTATTTAAAAATACATTTAATTAGATAGTGGTAAGCTAACTATATACAAAATCAACATTTATAGGGTACTTTCTATTGGGAAGTAGCTGTCCCAAACCCTGACATCTAAATTTCAATTTCTGTAAATATAAATACCACTTAAAACATTTTTTGAAGATGTTTTTAATGATGTATTTCAAAGATCTTTATGATAAAGTTTAAACAGAAGTTGGAAGATTCACCCCTGCATTTTGGATCAGGCAGTGACACTTCTGTACCCAGTGGCGACTGGTCATTAGGGGCACAGCCCCACCTAGTGTCAGCAGAAAGTATTACAAATAATGATTACAAAAAAATGCAAAAAATAAATAAAAAAATATATAAAATATATTTTAAGATCATGTTTAATCATCTGATTCGTCTGTACATTTCTGTTTTAGTCTGTGTTCTTCTAATTAGTGCCTACAGTGTGTGCCTATTGAGCTGTTTAGAGCCATATGGGACAAAACCATAGACTGTATATATAAAGGACAAAACCCGATCATGCCCTCCCTCTCACTGACTCTAAGACAGTGAACGGTGACTGTAAAAACTACACTGCGCATGCTCAGAGTATTGTCCTATTTAATGTGTTTGGCAAAAACATTATGACCATAGGGGCAGAGTGCTGCCATCCCCACCATACGTCATCTCACATAATTCAGAGCTGATTGGCTGTAAGTACGTGTGCCGCGAAAAGTGTGGTGTGTGAAGAGGAGGAGAGAGACGCGTCCGTTTTTGGGTATCCTTTTGTTGAACTTTCTGTTTAAAATTAATCGAAGCATCAGACAAAAAAAGCTTTTGAAAATAATATAATATTTTGATTTAGGTCAAAATATTATATTTGTAAACCTGAAGAGTCAGTGCCAGTGCCTCACCAGCCATGAACCTCACTGCACGTCACTGCAGAAGCTTATATATAGACATCTAAGTTTTCTGTGCCCCACCACTTTTGTACATATAGGAGCGCCACTGTCTGTACCTCATCGCTGGATGGTAAGTAGGCCTAGTTAAACCCCATATACTTTGAAAGAAATCTGTTCCAAAATCTGAGAATAGGCGTGTAACCTTAAAGAGCTTACGAAATGCTTTTAGCACCTGTTAGTGGGCTTAGTATATGATAGAGGTTGCATTTGTATTGTGAAATGTGCCATATGTTTTTTTTATTATTGATGTAATTTTTAATAAATCACGATTATAACAGCATACAAATGTTGTCAGTTAGTAACGATCGTTCTATTTCGTATATGGCTTCGCCCTCTAAGGCTATCGCTTTTGGGTAATCCCCCTGCGCCCCCGCGCAGCACTGAAAGACTTGTAGTCCACGCCCACCCGCAAGGTGGGCCCCACCCTCGGGCCTCCTTCCGGTATAAATAGGAAGGAGGCCCGGCAATCTGCTCCCTCTTGCTGCTGTGGCCGAGGAGGACGATTGGCCCGTCCAGGCTTACGAGCCCGCGGACGGGGCCTCGTGTCCCTGGGGCAGAGTGCCGGGCAGGAGTCCGAAGCAACTCCTGCCCCGCCTCCTTCCACGGTTCACCGTTCGGTACTCCCCTCCCTCCTCTCCCCCGGACGGGGGAGACAGAGTTGGAGCAGGGTGCCAGCTTGGCGGCCGAACATGCTTTCCCCCTCTCCGTCACCACAGCGTGGCGGCGTCTGTTACGGAGACGGCCAGAAAAGTGCTACTGGACGCTCCAATCAGCCCGGACGAGCTGTTCGGACCCCAGTTCCACGCCATGGTGGAGTCCATGAAGACGGCCGCGGAACAGGTGGTCGGCATTCGCCAGCATGTACAGCTGGCTCCAGTCGGCTGAGCTGCCACAGCGGCACCAACGCCCGCAGTAGCCGCGGCGTCCACGCCAGCCACAGGATGCCGCAAGCGGAGAGAAGCCCACAGCAACCGCCCCGGCGGCTGCAGGGGCTCCGTCCCACGTCTCCGCTCCCCCGCCACCCCAGAGACAGGGTCTCCCGGCGGCGAGTCAAAGGGGAGTGAGGCTCCCCCGCTCCTGTTCTGCTCCGCGAGAGCCTCCGAGGAAGCGGAGCCGGTAATTAAGCCGGCTGCCACTAATCTGTTGATTAAGTAGCAGGGCTCCCTGCAGAAGCCTGCTGGTTTTAACCTATCGGTTAATAAACCTGCAGAGCTCGCGGCATTCCCCTGTCCGAGATACGCCTCCTACACACGGTCATAATAACCCATGAGCACCGGTATAACGCCTCATGTGGACAGCACTGCACACACCTCCACTCATCCCCTGACCGTGTACACGCCTCATGATGACAGCCGGAGTGAAACGCAGCGTGTGGAGGTTTCCTCGCAGCCCTTTCGCCTCACGGGCAGCGGCGGCGAGGGCAATGGCGTGGCTCGTCACCATGACGACCATTACAGCACATCACAGAGAAGCCAGAACGGGGGAATGAACAGTACACCAACAGTAATGAACAGTCCTCCTCCACGGCTTTGCACGGAGGAATGTGGAGTGGAAGATATTTGCACTGCTGCATCTTGGTCTTCCCCCTGTTCGTTTATTCATTTTTAATTGAGGGATGTCTCCCATTCCTCTCTGACACACCCTGTACTGGGTGTCCTGTCGGAGTGAGTGACGTCAGGGAGCCAGCTGTGCGCCTCTCTCCTGCCTCTCGGCACGCGGAGAGCAGCCCTTTTCCCCTCTTATAGGAGGGATGTTCCTTTTTCCTCTGACATACTTTGTACGGAGTGCCTGGTCAGAGTGAGTGACGTCAGGGATCCAGCTGGGCGCTCTCCTACCTGTCTGACACGCAGAGAGCTGCTGTTCCCCCTCTATGATCGCTGCGCAAGGTGGGACCTTCGTCTCTACTTTCTCACAGCGGCCGGTATGTATTGTTCCCAGCCTTCACCCCGTCGGGAAGATAGGCATGTTTTGCTATGTTCCAGGTACGGTGATGCGCCATTACGCATGGCACAACAGGCATGGGGTGTTATTTAGCAGGTGTGTCTGTGCTTCTAGTGCCGGGCGGACCCAGTGGGGCGCAGACTACATCATGCTTCGCCCTTAACCCAATAGCGATAGCCTTAGAGGGCGAAGCCATATACGAAATAGAACTGAGGTTACCTACTGTAACCCCAGCTTCTATGAGTAAATGGCGCAGCCCTCTAAGCGCGGGGCCCCACTGGCTCTACGAATAGCTGAAGAAAAGTTATTTGGTATGGGAGCAGATTGCCGGGGCCTCCTTCCTATTTATACCGGAAGGAGGCCCGAGGGTGGGGCCCACCTTGCGGGTGGGCGTGGACTACAAGTGTTTCAGTGCTGAGCGGGGGTGCAGGGGGATTACCCAATAGCGATAGCCTTAGAGGGCTGCGCCATTTACTCATAGAAGCTGGGGTTACAGTAGGTAACCTCAGTTCGTAGCTCTGGAAACAACAACTTCGGTCATTTCCGGCGGTGACGTCATGAGTAGAACACAGCTGAGCAGAACACAGCTGAGTCACCATTGTTTAAATGCCTTGAAGCGGCAAATATTAAAACAAAGGATGCACAACAACAAAACGCGAAGAATAATCGGCAAGCGATGTGTGGTATGGGGATGTGGGGCCATCTCCAAATCTGGCTATGGGATGTTTTTGTGGCCAAAAAATTATCAAATGTCGCGTATATGGACCAAACAAGTGCGTCGTACGAGGGCGGACTTTGCTGGTCCAGGTAACCCGGGGTCGATGAAACCTACAATTTGTGGGCAGCACTTGGAAAGATCGTATTTCCACCAGTCCATAATGCTCGCTAAGGAAATTGGATTAAAAAAGAATTTCAAACTGAACAAAGATGCTGTTCCAACAATACTGCCAAGACCCCAAATGCCAGCACAAGCCACCACGCCGATTCCTACACGTCCCCCGATGCAGAGTCCTCCACTAAAGAGACGGCGAAATGCATTCGCCAAAAGGGAGAGAGCGAAGGTAAGCCGCGCTACTTGCTTTAAGCATAAAGCCTGAATCAAAATGACATGTCAAATCTCACACATTTATGAGTTGATGAAGTCATGATGCCATATATGACTGCATGCACTTTGCCCACAGCATTTATAGTAAAAGTATACCTCATAGGCCTACAACCGCTTCAAATTATGAAAAATGTCAATATTATTACATAGGTATTGCAAACTTTGTTCAATGAATCCACTGACAGAACTGAGGATAGCGACAATCTATTGGACATCCACACTGGGGAGGAAGCTGTGTCTAAACCAGTAAGTATACAGAACGGACTGTGTAAAAATACAATTTGTATCTTCATCACATGTATGTACATAATTCATATATTTAATTGTTTGGTTTTATAGCATTGCTCTTGTAAACTGTGTTCGTTATTCTCCCGTCCAGGAGAGAAGCTTTAAAAGGAGACTAAATGGAGTCTCTGTGAAAGTTCAATTGGGTACTTTAATTCAAAAAAAGGCGCGGGTTGGTCACAAGCATGATATTGTTCAGTCAGACAAACAGCTGTGATCCGCTCCTGGTTAGGGAAGAGAAGAGGCCGATCTCTCCTCCGGTGCTGTTATATATCCTCTGCTGGCTCCTCCCCGCCAGCCGGCTCGCCTCGTCTCCAATGTCCGTTGTTGCATTTAAACAGAGGATTGGTTCTTTTCACATTCAATATATGCTTAACACGCCTTTTCTCCTCATATTCTCTTTCATCACTTTTCATGTAACACATTCTAAACGCTGTAATCAATACTCTAAACAATACTTCTCGGCTCGTTTGGTTTCCGGTCATTCCGGATGTTGTCACATGCTACTCTCGTCTGTAAACAATAATGTATTCAAATAAACTGTACCTTCATTTAATATTCAGCATGGTAGTATCTCGACATCTATAGTTGTAGTGTTAAATAAGTAGGTTTCGGTTTGCACCACTCCATATCATTTCGCTACTAAATTCACAGAAACCGTTCTCATACCACGCTCAGTGTTAAGGCACTTGTTTTTTCAAAGTGAAAAGAAACAAACCATTTTAGAATAGCGATGATTTTTACAACATGAGATCCACCATATTAGAATAGTATAAAGTAATAAAGAATAAAATAAAATATCTTGGATTGGCAAAGTAAATTGAAAAATAAAAATAAACTATCTTGGAATAGTGTAAAGTAAATTGAAATGGATTCACTCCATTTTAGCATTTTATTTTGCTCACTTCTTCACATGATTTCATAATGTAAAGAATCACATCAGCTGGACATTCATTGATCAATCTCATCTCCGAACATCCATATCATTTAAACTAACTCATCATTGTCATCAACATCTGTATACGGGGGTTGGTCGTCTTGTTCTGCTAGCATTTGTAACTGTCTCCTCATGAGAAATTTACCCTCCCTCCTTTCATACCATTTAAGGTATGAAAGTAATATGTTCTCTAGAAGGGGCCGTCGTGATCAATCGGTATGTTCTACTCTGGGGTACGGCATTCTAGACAGTCATTTCTGGGAGAAGATTTTGGTCAGTTACAACAGTTGTAGAGTTTCATCACTTAAAAGTTCCTACTCAGTACCTTTGGGTGGTCTGTTCTAATGCAGTGATAGAGTCCCTGAAATGGTGTGAGAACTGGTGGAATATCAATAACTCATTATACTAATTTATTTTCAATTCTTGTCTACTTAAATAGCTATGCTAACCCCTTTAACAGTGTGTGGAACCTTGGGTGCCCGAGCATGTGATAATTACTCCCTCCTTTAACAAGGACTTTAAAACAGAAGTCATTTCATTAATGGTTTGTAGTTCAATTCAGGAATTTACACCTATGGCAGATATGTTTCTCCTTTAAATAACATCTCTAAATGTCAGGTCATCACTGATTGAATGGATGACCATTAGGAGCTGGTGGCACTTGTCTTTAAAACTCATATTCTGGTGCCGTGCGCTCCCTCTGAAGCTGCAAGTAAAATTTAAGACATCTGCAGGGTTGGTTCGAGCGACCCCTTCTCCCTGAACGATATTTTTTGTAAAATATGCACCATCACAATGAGTGATCCAAGGCCCCGCATGTATTACTCCCAATTATATTAGTTTTTTTTAAATTAAAATGTGCAATCTCTCTTTGCCCAGTGTCTTTTTCAAACTCTACATCTTGGACGAAAAACAAATGTTATTTCCACCTTAATCTTCCCTCCTGAGGTAATAACCATGCTACAATGGAGAAATCAATACTCTAGATTGGAATACTATCTTTGGCTTGGTACTAGCTCTACCTTTAACATTTTCCATACAAATAAAGATTTGTCTGCTTTTATAGAGTGGTTACTAAAACCATCCCTTTAAACTGTAGGTCTATACTGTAACAAATTAAATCTTCCCCAAATTCACACATGAATAAAAAAACTCTTAAAGAATAATTTGTTCATATGATGAAAAGATTGAATAATATTTTCTACCCTCAGTGTGTTTTTAGGGTTATCTAATAGTTTCCTCTTTCTTTCTTTATAAATTCACCAATTGATTAATTCATGGCTAATAAATCTTTTTCTTTACGTATTTCTCGTTGGTGAATAAGTGTGTTTATGTGTAAACTCACTCACTCCCGTTTTCCTTCTCCCCCCCTCTGGTTGTCAAGCCACGACCCCCTCACGTTCTGCCGGACCATGCCAACTCCTCCGTCCTTTCCTCTCTTACGTCCACCTTCTCCTCAGTCCATCCGCTCTTGAATCCTTCCGCTGTAACTCTCTTCAGTGTCCCATCTGCTTTGCATTTCATCTCCTCCTTTACAGTCTCTACTGGTTGCATGGAGGGCGTATTCTGCTCTCATGTCCCACACTCTGCTCTTGTGTCCAAATCTTGTGGCTCAGCTTGGAACTTCATGTCCTATGGGGGACCGATGAGAGTGTGCCTTTTTATGTCACCTGTAGTTCTGGATTCCTCAGGTGGAGATGGTTCTGGATAAAGTCTTGTCATTGTTGGTTCAGCTCTGGTTCTCTGTCTGTTTGATGGAGAAGGAGGAGTCTTCCGTGGTGAGGTCTTTTGTCTGCTTGGAAGTTGGGGTCGTAGCGTTCTGACAGGCGGAGAGATAGAGAAAGAGAGATCTCGGGACGCATTATCTATAGTTAATTCTAACACACTGAGGTAAAATAAATCCAATCTTTCCCACTCTATTTTCCTAACCATACTATCTTTGTTTGATGTTAAATGTCATCTAAGCCCAGTTAATGTCTTCTAATAATTGTACCATATCCCTAAACATTGTTTTCACCCACTGTAACATGTTTACTCCAATTAACTCTTTCAGGAAACCACTTTCTTCCATAAATTTAAATACCTAGATGTTTCAAGCACCACATATTTCACACACTATAAAAGAACGTCTCCATATTTTCTCCATCACTTTAAATCTCACTGTTATTTAGAACATAAGTAACTTTTGTGACTGGACATATCTGCAATGTCGCCAATATCTGCTGGGAAATGTTGTTCATAGAGTTTGTACGTACAAAGCTGTACTTGTGGGTTAGTAGCCTGTTTCAACTGTAATCATTTTCAATAATTCTACTCAGGTCACCGGTCGGTTGTTCATAAACTTAACAGGGGGTGTTTCTGGTACAGACTAAAACATGGATCCAGTGTATTTAGAGATTCCCCTAATCTGTAAATCCCCATCACTTACATATCCCGATCACTTAAACCCATCTCATCATTTGATACAAGAACTGTATATAGGGGGGTGAATCATCTTGATTATAACCGCCTCTTGTTTGGGACCGAGTATTTCTAACTCCTCCTCTTGTTGCTCAGCTGATCTTTTGGCTCTGGGGATAAGTGAAAGTCTGTGAAACACAGCTGGAGTCTTGTTAGTGATGTGGGCATTCTCTATGAGTGAACTAATGGTTCCATGTTTTACTTGATATTGTACTCCCCTTCCAACCAGAAAGGTGCCAAGTGTAATGAGCACAATCGACAATGCTATTCTGCCTCTTATCCCTAGAGGACCCTACAATTGGTTTGGCTTTGTTCTTGTCATCATCTCTATTTTATCCCTGGTTGTGTCCGTTACAGAATTTAAATAATGAGTACAAAAATAACATATACAAAAAATTGGACTCTTTTTCAGATGTAAAACAAACAAAAAATTGTTCACATTAATGTACAATCTATAAAAATCTATAGACAATTTGTCTTTTGAGCTGTTTCTATCTTTATCTTATTTCTATTTATTGTTTTGTTCCAGCTCTGCCAAATCAGTCCTAACTCCCAATAATGTTCTGGAAGTTGCCAGTGAAGGGTGACAATGTGTGAGGTGGTGTCAATTTGCTCCTTTTTCTTTACCTTTAAACCAGAGCGCGTGTGAAGTTTGTTACAACTTTTCACGCTTCCGTCCACCGGGGATGAGCCCACTGTCTTTTGTGAACTTTCACCCTCACCCAATCACCTGGCCGAACAGGAGTCTCTTCTGGTGTCTCGTCTGGTATCTCTGTCGCTTTCCTAGCCTGTATAGACAAAACTTGGATAATATTACTCAGAGTTCTGACATATTCATGCACTTCTATTTGTCTAATATCTAAAACTGGACCACTCCCTCCTTGGAGAAGGCCCAAGCTTCGGCATACCTCTTGTTGTTATGAGACCTATTGTTGACTACATTTTATTATTTATGAACTACAACGTCGCTGAAATCAACATATCTGTATAATCATGACACTCCCTCCTTTGAGCATAAAATGCTCAATTAATATTGCAATGATTACCGTATTATGAACAGGACATGGAAAACCCATAATATTGCATTAAATAAATATAAATTCTCCGTGTACCCACAAGGCGTACAAAAATATCATATGATGTATGGCTTTCTGATGGCATAAATGCATATTCACAAATTTTTTTCCACTAGCTCTTCTAATAGTTTACTTGTTTCAATAATGGCTTTTGTCATGGTATTATGCATCATCGTTGCTGCGAAAAACAATACCCCTGGTGTCGCTAATGCGTCTCAATAATTCTAGGATTAGAGGATTGGCTGACACTGCTGAACTAACATATGATAAAATAATCTTTCTCCAAACTGGAGGGAAAATATGAAATATTCTCACAGAGTGACCTGCATGAAGGGCTGGTGCCCCTCACTCAAATGAGATATTGCCTTACGCACTACACTATAAATCAGTAAAGTTACTCAAGAATAAATAAATAAAGACTGATTCTTGAAACTGTTGTAAAAACCCTACAACTTCTTCATCCAAGCCCTTAATCAGTGTTATGTTATTTAATCTGCGGCTCATGCCTTAAAACAGATACTTCAGACCGATTATAAAATTGTGTTTATGAGAAAAATGTAATATGACTCCATAAATCACATAATTGTTTGATTAAAAACTGCACTTCTGGCTAAGAATAAATGAAGTTCCCCTTTAAACACAGCCCCGGTCTTCTGACGGGGTCTATCTATGTACTGGCTGGAAAATGTTGGGCCAGTCTCTGTCGCTCCGTCACAGTTCTCCCACTAACAGTCACTCTCTAGTTCTGCTGGGTTCTTGTTGACTTCTTCACTGGTTTGAGACAAGCGACCCTATCGGACACCTCCCTTTGTAGCCAGACTTCACCACAGCAGAATCGAGGTTTCCGTTTTCAGGTCTGGACAGCTTCACGTCAGGTGTATCGCCGCCCCTTGCAATAGTTTTCTGTGTGGGGGAACAACATCACTCGTAATGTATTTTCCTTCTCATAATTACAAAAATAGTCTGCTAAATGTTCTACTCTGCTACTTCTAATTGGTGGATGCTCTGTGTAAATGCAATATTCTACTCACTATCTTTTAAATAACATTCAACCTCGCTGGATTTCAAAATACTCTAGTGCTGAAGATGCATCACCAGATGGTCCGGTCCTCTAAGCCAGTGGTTCCCAACCGGTGGTGCCGCGAGCACTGTCCAAGTGTGCCGCAAAAAAACGTATTTTTATGTTCCACATTTTTTTCTCACTTAATAAACTTCACTTCATATACACTTTATTTTATTACATGTACAATGGAGTTCATAAGCTAATAAAACATATATTGCTCAGATTTAGAAATATTAAAAAGCTTAAATTCTCATGATTTACGTCAGCCGTCATTGTTTACGGTGTGCGGAGCAGCTTTTTATCCTCGCGCCAAATAATTTCAAGATGGATCGTTACGTAGTGACAATAAATAAAGAAGCACCCCAGCCCTCAACAACACAGGTAGGGATGACAGAACATGATGGAACAGCAGTGCAAAAGAAGTCTAAAAGCAGACAGTACAGCGAAAGCTACCTTCAGTATGGTTTCTCCTGGACTGGGGAGGCTGACTGCCCGACGCCAGAATGCCTAATCTGCAGAGAAAAATTATCCAACGAAGGAATGGTGCCAAGTAAACTAGCAAGAAACTTTAGCACAAAACATCCTTCTTATAATTCCAAGGACATTGAGTATTTCCAGAGACTGAAATCACAAAATGAGAAGCAGAGTCAACGTATGCTTTTGTCTCTACGTGTCTCTGACAAAGCACAAGAGGCCAGCTATTTGGTTGCTGAGTTAATCGCCAAGGCAAAAAAGGCCCACACTATCGCGGAAAACCTCATTCTACCGGCATGTAATGAAATTGTCAGGGTAATGATAGGGCCAGATGCTACTAAAGAAATCGATAAAATTCCATTATCCAACAATACAATCAAACGTCGCATCGATGACATGTCAGTAGACATAGAAACGGTCCTAACTGAAAAAATACAGAGAAGTGGCAAATTCGCTCTGCAAGTTGATGATTCAACAGACATAAGTGGCCACTGTCAACTCATTGCCAACGTGAGATATGTTGACAGAGAATCCATTGAGGAGAACTTCTTTTTTTGCAAAGAGTTACACACACATGCAACCGGAGAGGAAATTTACAAGACCACAGCTGATTACCTGACAGAACAGGGTCTAAACTGGGGGATGTGCAACAGCATTTGCACCGACGGGGCTGCTTCAATGACGGGGAGGGTGAAAGGCTTTGTAAATAAAGTGAGACAGGTAAATCCCGATGTACAGATAACCCACTGCATGTTACACCGAGAAGCCCTTGTCGCCAAAGCTATGCCACCAGACCTCACTGCAGTATTAGAACAAGCTGTGAAAATAGTGAACTACATCAAGTCCCGTCCGCTGAAGTCGCGGTTGTTCAGCACATTGTGCAATGAGATGGGGGCTGAGCACCATGGCCTTTTACTGCACACGGAGGTCCGCTGGCTGTCACCGGGCAAGGTGCTGTCCCGTGTCTACGAGCTCCGCGACGAACTTGTTGCATTTGCAAATGAGCACGACTTACCCTACAAAGAACACATGGATGATGAATCGTGGTGGGTTAAGCTTGCATATCTGGCAGATATTTTTAGCCACCTCAATGACCTCAACATCAGAATGCAAGGGAAGAATGAGAATATCCTGACAGCCACAGACAAACTCAATGGTTTCCGATCCAAGTTAAGACTGTGGCAAAATAAAGTCGCCAAGAAAAACATTGAAATGTTTCCACTGACATCCAGTGACCCAGCGCACAAGACAGCATTTTTTCTACAAGTTGTAGCTACTCACCTGAGAGTGCTGGAGGAGAGGTTTGAGTCATATTTCCCTCCTATGAATGAAGACTTCGATTGGCTCTGGGATCCGTTTAATCCTCTGTCATTAATATCAGCCACAAGTTTAAACAGCAGAGCTCAGGATGAACTCGCAGAGCTATCTATGGACCGCTCCCTGAAACTGAAGCACGGGGAATTACGTCTGGATATATTTTGGCTGCTTGTGGGACACGAGTATCCATCCCTCTCAGAGAGTGCCATCAAGGTGCTTTTACAGTTTCCAACCTCCTACTTGTGCGAGCTGGCGTTTTCCTCACTCGCATATGTCAAAAACAAGACCCGGACCCGGCTGTCAGTGGAGCAGGACCTCTGCGTTGCGCTGTCCACTATCCCCCCACGCATCAAGAGACTCTGCTCACAAAAGCAGGCACAAGTGTCGCACTAGCACCGTGTAACGGTCTGAGAAATGTTTATGTTTGGATGTTAATTTGTGTGCCTTTCTTATAAATGTATGATTTATGATTTTGTCAATCAGTATTATCTGGATAGCGAA
Source organism: Notothenia rossii (assembly GCF_949606895.1). Classification (NCBI taxonomy): domain Eukaryota; kingdom Metazoa; phylum Chordata; class Actinopteri; order Perciformes; family Nototheniidae; genus Notothenia; species Notothenia rossii. The sequence goes on from NC_136908.1 coordinate 25,506,066, forward strand.
ATGCAGAATGTTTCATATTTGGGATGTGTTTGATGAGTCACATGACCACAGTCAGGTCAGAGGGCATGTTTCATCCCTCCAATTTTATTAAGTTATTATTTAATCTATGTGATCATAGGCCTGCCTCTTTTGAAATCCAAATGTAAAATAATAACTGTATTGATATGTATTCGTGTTTTTACACAGGTAGGCCTACTATTTTCAGCCAAAACAAAAGAGCCTACTTAGTAGGCCTGTTTATAATATTGAATTCGTCATAGAAATGGTGTTGACATTTTTAGTCTGGTTCTTACTATTATGTGTGAATACATTATTTGTTCTATAAAATGTTCTATTCAATTAAATACACATTTGAAAACCAATTTATGGTGTATTTATGGTTTTTAGTTTAAGCTCTGAAGTGGTTTTTAAATCTACAAAAAGTTGGGGTGCCTTGGGGTCGAGAAATATTTTCAGGGGTGCCTTGGTAAAAAAAAGGTTGGGAACCACTGCTCTAAGCTTCCTCATTGTTGTGGATGATACCAGGCTGTCAGTGGCATTTGGTTCATGTTTGGAAATCCTGTACGTCTTTGACATCTCTGGGACCCCCTGCCTCCGTCGTCATCATGGAAACTGCATGGTGGGCCGTTGTTTGGTGCATGTGGTGGGTATTTCATTTGTTGTTGTGGACAATCTCTAGCCCAATGGCCCAGCTGATTGCATATGTAGCATCCCTCGAACCGGAGAACTTTTCCTCTGCCTCTGCCTCCTCGGAAACCTCCTGGTTGTTGGTTCTCCATCTGATTCTCTGGCACTATCTGAGATTCAACTGTTTGAGATGTCTGCACTGCATTCTCTGGTTCTTCCTGAGCCTGAATTGTTGGAGGAATCTGCCCTGCCTTCTCTGATGTAGCTGCCATTTGCCTTGCCGCTTTCTTGTTTTTATTAGCTTCGGTATCTTTCTCAGCCATTTGTATCTTCAAGAGTCTTAGTTGTAATGTTTTAATTTCTTCGTCTTTTTCCCTCTGGGTTGCTTGGTATTTCATATCGTGGTAAATGAGATGTTGTCTCCATTCTTCAATGGGTATAACATCTAATGCCACCACATCTCCCAGGCTTGCCTGCACTGATTGGGGAAGGGCGTTAATGACCGCGTTCTTCCACAGCATTACGACAGACGGTGAAACGTCATGTCGTTCTCCAGTGCAGTCCTCCCACACTCCTTCACATCTCTTCAGGAAGGCATACATGTCTTCCCCCGGTTCTTTTCTCAGGTAGTTGAGGGCATGTAAACTCCGTGTTGTTGGGTAGATTTGACGAATGGCAGCCCAATACCTCGACCTGACTTTGTTGAAGAAAATGTAATCTGGAGAGTTGGTGCATTTGGCCTTGGAATCTACTGCTCTTGCCTCTAGTCTTCCTTCTATCCGTCCAAGCAGTGCCCTCATGTCTCCCAAGCACAGGTGGTCTTAGACTGTGTATTTCTCCAGATCATTCACCCACTTCTGACCTCCTTGTGTAAGTGGAGGTAGTTTTGCCGCTAATGCTTCCATGTCTCTGTGAGTCCATGATTGGTATTTCAATCCTCCTTCTCCAGCCGCTATCAGCGGTAGCATGAGTGTTGAGCAGTTCTTGAGTCTTCCAGCTTCAGTTACGGTTGTGGTGTCTGGAGAACCTTCGCCTTCTCTTCTCTTGAGTTGTGCTTCCATACTTTTGCTGAGGTCTTCCATCTTTCTGTTGAGCTCCTCTTCCATTCTTATGCCTGGTTCTTCCAATCTTCTGTTGAGCTCACCAGATAGGAGTCTTACCTCATACTCCAAGTCTTTAACACGTGTAGCTGTGGGGAGACCGTCCAACTCCAATACTCCTCCTAAAACACCTAGAGTTGGAGCTTGTATTGGGGGTTGAAAGAAACTGTATTCTTCTGTCATGTAGGGAGGAGGCGCATCTGTCAGGCTTGGAAGGAGCTTTGAAGGTTGGATTACTGGAGCTTCTTCTATCTTTTCTTTCTTATCTTCCTTTGCTGTGAGCTCTGCTCCTTGAGCCACATACATGCTGCTCATTGATTCTTGGCTGACATATTTTAGATGGATTCCAGACTTGTAACTCTAGATTTTCTTTTTTCAGCTCTGTTCATAGCAATGTTTTCAGGTCCATACCAAGAGGGTTGTCCGGCTTTGATCCATGCTTTTTCCTGTTGTAGGTATTCAGCATTCTCATGTTCAACTACAGCTTTTCTATGGGCTTTCGTTGGTCCAGGCTGATCATCTGCTGGAAACAGTCCTCTCGTTTGCCACTGTTCCAACAGTTTCTCCATGTGGTTCCATGTGTTTTGTCTAAGATTTGGAACTGTTATAGCATCTGATCTGATTTTTATCCTTCCCTTGATATCTGCTGTTGAGCCTGGCTCTGCGTCTAGTCTCAACTTAGTTCGTTTTGTGACTTGTTCTCTAATTATTTATTAACTTATCAAAGATGTAGCACTAATCTTCTGACTAGCACCTTCGTTGCTGTTCGTCCGAACTTTAAATCTTTTTTTTGTAGTTGCTCAAGGTTTTATTAAAACATTTTTTTTCTTTTTTTTAAGTTTTAGGTAAAATATTAATAAAGTTAATTAATATATAAAAATTATGCAAAATTAAAATATAAAATGTTAAAATAAAGTTGTACCGTGTATGATTTTGACTTTGAAATATGAATATGGTTCAAATCCAAATCTCCTGTGTACAGTGCATACCGAAATGTATGAAATTATGCAAATGTCTCAACTTGTGTTAGCTTCAATAAAGTGGTGTTTGAATATTCTACAGTCTAGGTTATGTTATTATGTGAAGTTTCTTATCTTATAATTAGAAACCACTTTGCAATTCTATTCTGGCGATCAAGCTTATGTTTATTTATAAGACTTAAAATTATACTTCACAATGTTATGGTGTTTCTTCTATTTGTGTAATAATTATGTACTACCACCAGAGTGCTCTATTTTAATTTCCTAGCTTAATCCACTAGGGAATAGCTGTTGCAAAACTGACTTGTTTTTAACAAGGAGAAACTTATTTTCCTTAAAAATATCTTTAAAATAGGAAGAACATTACACTATGGTTAAACAACACAGCACGTAACCGCCAAAACACATTTGCAACCAGGAATATTTCAAAAACCGCCAAAACACATTTGCCAGCAGAATTACATCAATAATCCGCCAATACACTTTTGCCAGCAGCAATACTTCAAAACTTTGAAAATACAACAATCCTTCCCTTTAATATCCAAAAATGTATTCAGCCTTCTAGTTCCAAGTGTGACAAGAAGTATTATTCGTTCTTCAAAAGATGGAGGTCAGGAAAATGCCTCATTGGAGTGAAACCAGCTGCATAAGAACAAAGAAAGGAGTGCTTTGAATTTGAATTTCACGAAATGGCGATTGCCCTGTCTTTGTTTTTCCACATGTGGGGTGTAAACAAGATGGCACCCGATTATTTCGCACTCTGACCTGTAGACAAAGAGATTTGTCCATGCGGCTCTCAGGTGGGAGTTTAAACAATGGCGAGGTGATCTTTAAACGAACCGTAACAAAGTAAACCACTGGTGTGGTTTTATAAACCCTGAAATCCAAGCCAAAACAACACTTAGTTTAAAATAACAACATTTCTATCTAGTTTACTATGAAAAAAATGGGCTTTATCTTATTGATATCATCACTTAAAGTTAGGAACCCTTACGCACTAGCTATAAACCTGTTCACGTAATATTTGACTTTATAGTCGACTATTGGTTAACTGTTGCTATTTGGACACGCCAAACCGGGACCAATATGGAGACCTATCAGCAACTAATAATAGACCGTCGTCTTATTACTGCACTGCTGTTGTAATTCCGATTACCGTAACCCACCTGCAATATCTTGTTTAAAAACAGAACAGTTTTAACCACTGATAAAGGCTTAGACCTTAACCAAGCCTTTTCTTGAAAAGGACTTTCTTTAAAGCACTGACTTCGGTTACTTAACCCTGAGTTAATTCGCTATGCCCTGCTGGTTTTCACTTACTCGGCCCTTAACCGATTCGCTATGTCTCCACATCTTAACAAAAATCGTCAAATGGGCTATATACACCCTTACGTCATAGGCTAACTAACTACGAGCGTAACAAGAGACACCTACGTGAAAACAGCAAGGCACCTATCCGAAGTACAATGTCCACACACATTTATATTTAAAATTCAACACCCACACATGGTTAATAGCATGCAGGGTTAATGGAACAAAAGAAAGTGTGAACTCACCCTGCTTGTGACAAAACAAAGCCTCGTGGTTTTAGAGTGATTATTTTATCAATTTGGGTTGTTTTAACATTAAAATGCACAGCTATTTTCAGGATCCGCCGGCTGCCGTCAACACACAAATCTAACATTGCCTAGTTTAACTAGTGAATAATTTTTGTCATAACAGGCATCTACGTACCGATTGATTTGAGCTCTTGTGTGTCGAATGGCTGCAAGCGTCTCCAGGAAACAGCCGGTTGGTTTTCTCTCCTCGGTCAGCGGGATCACGTCGGGGTCACCAAATTGTAAACTGTGTTCGTTATTCTCCCGTCCAGGAGAGAAGCTTTAAAAGGAGACTAAATGGAGTCTCTGTGAAAGTTCAATTGGGTACTTTAATTTAAAAAAGGCGCGGGTTGGTCACAAGCATGATATTGTTCAGTCAGACAAACAGCTGTGATCCGCTCCTCGTTAGGGAAGAGAAGAGACTCGATCTCTCCTCCGGTGCTGTTATATATCCTCTGCTGGCTCCTCCCCGCCAGCCGGCTCGCCTCGTCTCCAATGTCCGTTGTTGCATTTAAACAGAGGATTGGTTCTTTTCACATTCAATATATGCTTAACACACCTTTTCTCCTCATATTCTCTTTCATCACTTTTCATGTAACACATTCTAAACGCTGTAATCAATACTCTAAAAAATACTTCTCGGCTCGTTTGGTTTCCGGTCATTCCGGATGTTGTCACATGCTACTCTAGTCTGTAAACAATAATGTATTCAAATAAACTGTACCTTCATTTAATATTCAGCATGGTAGTATCTCGATATCTATAGTTGTAGTGTTAAATCAGTAGGCTTCGGTTTGCACCACTCCATATCATTTCGCTACTAAATTCACCTCTTTTGGAAATTGTAAATTTACCACATGCTAACTGCCACCCGGAGATGAAAGAGTTTCAGAATAAAGCTTAACAGCTGGTGTTGCACAAGAATTTCTGGTTTTTCAGTGTAAAACTCCATTAAAACTGACGGCATGTTTAAACTACATTTCCCCATTAAAACATTGATTTTAATTTCTAACACTCTCTCAATCAATTCAACCAAATGTTGTATTATGAATGTTATTAGATATTATATTATGTATAAACTTGTGTTACCTTATTTACTAACTGTATCTCCGTAGTAAAACCGTAGTTTCGGGTTTCTGACTTGGCTCGTTGTCAGCCGGTGACCAGCTGCCCAGACATTTCGAGGGAAAAAAGCATGAAAACGGGCTTCGGGTGCTGTGGGAAGAACCTCCGTGTATTCACGTTCTTCACAGTAATCAGTTACATTGACACTGTATTGGATAGGCCTACAGACCAGCGCCATATAGATAGAATACAGACTACGGGGCTATTGATAGGTTCTCAATCTTATGTTTTTGAAAGTAGGCTAATACATTAACTGAAGGGGCTGGGCCGGGAGAGGGCGAGGCCTGCGTCAGAGGTCCACTCATCAGACAAGCTCCCTGAGAAAACCGTCATGAAAAAGTTTAGCAATGTTACGACTGGCATAATTTACCCACGGCTGTGATTGACAACCTGAACAGCCAGTTAGAAGCTAGAATGCCAACCTAGAGAGCCAATCAGAACCTAGAACGGGCTGCAGGGCTGGCCAGACTATTATATTGTGCATATAGTTAGATGCATTAGGATAGTCATATGCTCATGATATCCCAAGTTAAATTATATAATATTATCATTTTAAATAATAATATTCAATAATATTCAATAATAAGGACAGAGATTTGTGGCCAATTCACTATTGCATTTATTTTATAGGCCTGAATTAGACAAGCAGTTCCTTTCCGAATTTTGATATTGATATAATATTGGTAATTTAATTTATTGCTGATGTTCTTCTGATGCAGTTGACCCTGAGGAAAAGTGAGACAGCTGCAGTTATGGCTTGACTCTGGGGAATCTAGCCATAACAGTATATTAGCATGGATGTATAATTTATCTGTAGGCTACAAGGGTGGTCCGCACGCGTGGGCCGGTGCGTCTGAACGTCCCGGGCGGAATTTGTGTCCCAGTCCGCCCATGCTTTCGTATCTCTCTTCATACCTTCGCACTTCGCCTTGGCCATCACATTTTACACACACACAGACTCCAAAACCCACAACCCCTTGCGGCTGCTACTCTTGAAGTGACAGGCCAAGCCTGTAACACTTTCAATACAATTTCAAGCTAGTTTCAAAAATGTATTTGTAAAGTTGTGTTGTGTTTTGTACATTTCAGAATGAAATAGATGTGCAAACGGACCCCCCTCCACGAATACACCACAAGTCCATGCAGGCACGACCACGTTTCAGGTCAGCTGGACAGCAAGTTCGAATCCATGTTGCCTTCGGAGAACAATGGGCACATTATTGGAAATCGATCAAAACTGCAAAACATTGTGGTTTTCAAAGGTAGTATTTTTAAACGATGACCATGTGAAATATGTATTCGAGAATGATATTTGTGGCCATGATTGACAGGTGGTCCTATTCATGAGATACTCATACAGGTTGTATAGTATGATAGAAAAATTGAATGAATATATTTTTCTCACAGGTCATGGCAGAATCAACCTTTAATTGATCAAACTCCTGCTGGAAATCTGCTGTTGTCAGCAGGAATTCTTTTTGCGGGTACATCACCAACAAAAGTGCTGAGGGTACTGAAATCCATCAAGTGCTACACCATCACAACAAGGACATTTCTGAATCATCAGAAGAAATTCCTTCAACCTGCAATCAAGACAGTCTGGACCAAGAATCGGAACAAGATTGTGCAGAAACTGAAGGAGACGAACAAACACAAAGAACTGGTGTTAGGAGGGGATGGACGCTGTGATAGCCCTGGTCACTGTGCCAAGTATGGATCCTATACCATACAAGACCTCACAATAAACAAGGTGTTGGATGTTCAATTAGTGCAGGTCAGTATTATTGAATGTATCCTATGTTATGAATAGCCTCCTCCAAATACTTTATAGCCAAACACAGCTGAGAATATTTTCTATCGAACCCAAGACAATATAATTTCAGGAGTGTTTTTTTTTTGGCCGATGCATTTCAAGCTCAAAGCATTAACCATGTTCACAAATATGACCGCTGAAAATCAAATGCTCTATGATAGCCATCTTTATAAAATATTATGTGTGTTCTGAATGTATTTCCAGAGTAATGAAGTCCCTTCAAGTGTCCACATGGAAAAAGAGGGGCTTGTGCGATGTGTCCAGTTCTTGGAGAGTGAAAACCTCATCATGAAGACAATTGTGACAGACAGACACACACAGATCAACAAATGGCTGAAGGAAAACCAAGAACATGTGGACCATCGGTTCGACGTTTGGCACCTTGAAAAAAGTAGGTTAATTTTTTTAACTATAGTAGAATTATAATTCTCCAATTCACTCCAATTAAAATAAAATAAAAAAAATATTGAACTTTCTATTTTATAGACCTAAAAAAAAAACTGGTAAAGCTTGCAAAGGACAAGCAATGTATCGATATTGGGGAATGGATACAATCCATTCTGAACCATTTGTATTGGTGTGCCGTATCAACTCCGGATGGAAATGGAGAAATGATTGCTGAAAAAATGGTTTGTGTGCATGTAAATGGCCTGCAAACGCTAAAATCCCTATGAAATCTCTCTCTCTCTTTCTCTCTCTATACAATAAATGTATTTATTTTGTAGGTTGATCCTAGCAGCACTGCACTACAATGAGAACTCTGGCAGGAAGCATGCCAAAACCAGTACAGGACAACTCCAATACACTGTGAAATTCGCCAAAGCAAAGAAAGGTGGTCATGTAGTTAGACGTGTGAATACAGCAGCTACATATGGTAAGAAAGTGAAAGTGAGAGAATAATAACATTAATTATACCGTTTTACCAAATTAATGAAAAACATTCAATCTTGAACAACATTATTGTGTAAATATTGAAAATTGAGCTATGTGAGAATGGAGTGTACAGTTTCAACTACAATGATTAATTATGCAAAGTGCCTCAGGGCATGCTATGCATAATTGGGGGACTAGAAAATATAGTATAATTCTTGATTATAAAACATCTTTTTTGCAGAGTATGTTACCGAACTCTTGACCGAGACTCTACGCTTGTGCGAAAACAATGTCGATGAGGAACCTTTCGATGTCCCAGATCCACTCAGCAGTCGATGGAAAAAACCAGACAAGAGAGAGGTTGTTGCACTGTTTAGAAGCAGATTTAATCACTGAACTGACAATCAGTTTTGTTATTGACTCTAATCAACTGCTGGATACTTGAACGAGGTGTAGATGTCAGATGGAAACGTCGCCTGGATCTTTTTAATGGCACATGATGGCAGTGGGATTCTGTGGTTCTTACCAAGTATTCCCCAGCAAAATCTCACTAGCTGGCGGTATGCCACATAGCGATACATTCTGTAAAATACAAGATCATAAATGTCAATGGTAATCGCTTAAACCTTATTTGCTTATTTATCTATTTATTCTGTAACTTTGCCAGAGTGACCCAAAAATAATAACCCCAAAAAAATGACTTCCCAAAAATACATCAAATTTCTGAGCTCTACAAATTTGTGAACACAAGTAACTTACTCATTACGTGGCTGATCACCTGCTTGTTGTCTGTCCCTCTTTGAATAATGATGGTAGGCTGTCTGCAACACCCAAACGTCCAGACAATTTGATTGGAATCCTGGGTGATCTATTACGCAGGTTATGTTTGCACCATCTCCCTCATATTCATTGAATTCCTCCATTTTGGCCACCATGACATCCTTTTCTTGGCAGCATTGGCACTCTTCAATTGTTTCCATGATTGTACATTTTTCACATGTACACCTAAATGTACAAAAGATAGTTGAGAAATAATTGCATTTTTAGGAGGAGACCTACTTCTGTGGTGAGTTCCAAGCCTAGCAGAGTGTGATGCAGTTACCTGAGCCAAGTGTCTATGAATTATAATCAAATGTATACCAGTAAATGGTAAATGGACTGTACTTATATAGCTGCTATGTATTATTATTTATTTTACTATATATGAACATCTCTATGAATTATAATCACATGTATACCAGTCTGTGTTCTGTTGCCTGAGCCAAGTGTGCCTGCTATGTATTATTATTTATTTACTATATGAACATCTCTATGAATTATAATCAAATGTATACCAGTCTGTGTTCTGTTGCCTGAGCCAAGTGTGCCTGCTATGTATTATTATTTATTTACTATATATGAACATCTCTATGAATTATAATCAAATGTATACCAGTCTGTGTTCTGTTGCCTGAGCCAATGTGCCTGCTATGTATTATTATTTATTTACTATATATGAACATCTCTATGAATTATAATTAAATGTATACCAGTCTGTGTTCTGTTGCCTGAGCCAATGTGCCTGCTATGTATTATTATTTATTTACTATATATGAACATCTCTATGAATTAAAGTCAAATGTATACCAGTCTGTGTTCTGTTGCCGCACCGGATCTCCGCCAAATCCAGGATCATCGTCCCCATTTTCGCTCCCGTCTGTATCTCTACCGCTACTTGAATACTGTGGCTCAAACTGGTATGGTTCCACCACGTTAGACTCGCCCGCATGATCTGATTCCACCACACCGGCATCCTCTTCAATAAAATCCTCCTCTTCTTGAAAGTGCACCGAGTCTATTGACGACTCACTGTCACTCGATGCTGTCAAAATGTCCGAGCCAGAGTCCGACATCAGCCATATAGTTAGTGTATTATTCAAAAAGGGTTCTACTCGTGACGTGCGTGACGCCACTAACCGGCGAAAGCTGTTTGGTCCGGAGCGGTCGTGTAACATCGGAAGCGAGCATGGAAAGTTGTAATAAATCACGATTTATAAATACAGCGGGCATATTGTCATTAATGACAAATGATTTCCCATTAATAATAGTATATATTATCCTAATAAGAACAGTGTTGTCCTTCATTTCGTAAGCTCTTTAAGAATTGATACTACCGAACAATTATTCTCTTCAAATAAGTAAACTTTTTGGGGTTTTATGCAAAGTACTATGTTTTCATGTGTGTAAACCTCTTCAAAGACGTGTATGCTAGCCATGTGCTTGCTGGCATTCTTTAGTTATGCTCAAAGTTACCTAGAATTGTAACTACCGAAACAGTCACTACCGAAATATATGGTAACGTTTTAATGGTGACATGATCATTTTGGTAGTGACACAATGGAATGGTAAGTAATTAAATCCCATCATTTTGAAATAAACGTGTTCTAAAGCCTGAATATCAGTGTGTAACTTTAAGAATGGAACACATCATCTCTTAAATAAAGCACATTTTTGGGGGTTTTATGCAAAATATTATGAATGCAAAGCTATTCCTATAGCCATGTGTTTTGCTCACAGACTATATATATTGCTAGAGGGTCCTGGAAGCTGGTCACGGGAAAAGGGCCTGCCGACAGCTTTGGAGCCACCATGAAGAGAACTGCTATGGCTACCTGTGTATATACATATACATTTGCGTGCATTTCCTGTTCGGAAAGTGGCAATGTACTGAGAGTGGAGGTGTCCTGAGATTAGCGCCTGCAGGCAGGCTCCATGGACCTGTCAGCTCCGGACTGCGCAAAATGCGTATATGAAGCGCCACGTCATGAACGCAATCTACCCTCGTGGGGGCGCGCTCATGTGATTGGCTTAGACTGGAGGAGACATCTGATTGGCTATGGAGAGGCGAAGTCCCTCCCCTTCCGGGAGCCTCCATGGGACCCCGGAAGCGGAAAATTATACATTGAATTCAATGGAGAGAGAAAACGTATCTTTTGATCCCGTTTGAATTGTGCCACGAATGACACATATGATGTTTGTCAATTTAAAAGAACATTTTGCAAGTCAAAAAAAATAAAATGTGTCGTAAAACTGTGAAGTAACAAATTTTTTTGTGTTAAGCCGCTCAGTGAACTACATGTCTCTGGTCCCGCACAATACGCGTCACCAACACAAAGATGACCGTCACGTTGGCACATTTCACCTCATTCTTTCAGAATGAGAATAAAAGTATAAAACGAGGTGAAAATCACTACAAGTCTGGGCACGTTGAGAGCTGTACATACACGAAAGGGGAGTTAGTCGGTTCTGTAAGAGCCAGCATGCGGGACCGGCTTTACAAGGTTTCGGTGAGTAATATGAGTGCAATGTTTAAGGTTAATGTCAGTCAATAAGGAGGAGAATGAAAAAGAAGATGATGAACCACAGACCCGGCATATAATGACTGCAGTGTGCAGGGCTGTGTTAATTTATGTTACTGTTATCAATAGCATTAGTTGACTGAGAAAACCGTCAAGAAAAAAAGTTTAGCGATGTTACGAGTCGACTAGCATAATATGAACCACGGCTGTGATTGACAACCTGGACAGCCAGTCAGAAGCTAGAATGCCAACCTAGAGAGCCAATCAGAACCTAGAACGGGTGTACTGTATACGGGGGTGTATGCTGTGGATAACATTAGTGTTCACAAGAACAAGGTACACTCCCGTGTTTTGTTTTATTTGCTCTTCAGATTGAAGCGGCCAGTTTTATATCGACTAAATGTGTAATCTCCTTTTTACATTTCGTTGTGTCATTTGAGTTTATTTGCTGTGTGTAGATTCAAGGATTTTGGTTATCTTGTCAATTTGTTTGGTTATCTAGGCACAGCTGTGTGTGACTCCCTCTGGTACACTGGTATGTGTTTTCCTAATGTAGAGAGTATTGATTAATTCATAAACTACACACTGAGTCTAGATCCTGACCAAATCCTTTTTTGTTGATCAAATGTTTTTCAAAAATGTAATACACATTTAAAAAAATACAATGTACAATCACAACCAATACAACACAAATTACAAAAAATTCAGAAAAAACAAACAACAACAATCAGACAAGAGGACAAAACTATGGAAAAATAAACCCTCCCACCCCCAGATCTGGACCATCCTTGTATTGCTCATTCAATCTATTATAGCATGTTAACAAACATGGTACTTACTTTATTTGTACAGATCTACATGGGAGAGGATGGCGTGATGCAAGGCGCTGTCTGTGGTTGTGCACGGGGGATGTACAAATGCAGCCACGCTGCAGCATTGGCAATATTTGCCATGTGGCAGATCAGCTCCACAGAAGTTGAGTGCCAGTGGAGGAAGCCTGGCACTTCAAAAGTAGTCCAGCCGGTGTCTCAACTCTACCAACAGCAAGAGGAGACATACAACCCACTGGCCAGAGACATCGCCACTGAGGAAGTAGACTGGTTCAGGTCTGCACTGAGGGGCGCAGCGTGGCATGGCATGGCTTTTGTCACCTGAGCCAGAGCTGCAGCCTCAACATCAGGCCATTTTCAACGTGCCGGAGCTGGTGAAGGAGCGTGGGGGTCGGGGGCTTGAGGCAATTCTTGCCTCAATGCGACTGAGCAGAGACCAGCAAGCTGCCATCCAGACAGCCACCGTAGGACAGCGGACAAATCCTCAGTGGCAGTTACACAGGCAGGGCAGGTTGACAGCCAGCAATTTTGGTGCTGTGCTGAGGTCGGGACTTTCATCCACTCCATGCGCGTCCCTCATGAAGAGGGTGCTTGGGGGGTACAATTTAGACGGAGTCATGGCTGTCAACTGGGGAGTTGTAAACGAGGTGTGTTTGGCCTTTTAAGTGTGACACATATGTAGTGATAAATGCTTCACCTGACCACTGTTCCTAAATAAAAAAAGTTTTCTGCATCGTCAGTCATTTTTTCCAAATAAACAATATTTCACAAATTCTTCATGTCAACTTAAGAGCACAGCTGTATGTTGAGTGTCAGCTTTGCTTGGTTCATCTTACTGGGGGGCAGCTACATGGATGTCGGTGCAGTCCACAATCATTTTGCAGTTGAAGGCAGAATGAATTTATTATTGACTCAGAATGAAGCACAACTTCATGTCATACAATACATTGACTTTATTTGTAACTGTGTAAAAACATAAAGCATTTATTAGACCTGCAGGAACAGAGAATGGTGATGGATGGAGCTGGGAAGAGAGAAGAATAAAGAAAACAGATCAACTTTATCGGATATTAAAAATTCAATTTCAAAACAAGTTGCCGCTCCTACAGTTTTCTAGTATGTAAAGATGATTTCACATGATCTATGCAAAATATCACACTCAATACATGTGTCTCTCTGGGGGGTGCATTGTGCCTTTGATGTATATAAATAATATACCATAACCAAATACTATTATGTACAGTGGAAATCAGGTTGCCAGAGCAGGTCAGTCCAGTGTGCATGTTCCTCAGGGTCTCAGCAGTTACAGGTGAGGTAAAGAAAATAAAAGAGAAAAAGGTCAGTAACAACACTTTAAAGTAACAACACTGAATAATTATCTATTTTAATAATTTTCTCTCAGTAATCACTCAACTACTGTCTTTCCAACCAACAGATTGACTCACCCTCACTGTCATCACAATGACACATGTCCAGAAGAATGTCATGCAAAGCTCCCTGCCTGCCTGCCTTCCTTCGACTCTCCCTGAACTGCTTCCTTAGCACTCGGTGGAGGGCGCAGTAGGCCACTCTTCAAATGTTTCACGAAATACTTACCATGATGACTACTCTTACTGTTTAACATTTTGGTGTACTTCATGTAATAAAATAATAACTTAATGGTAAGGCTACTAAAAATGACAAGGCTAAGTAATGTAATGCTAACTAACGTGCTCGCTACTCGTCGCTACTAGCTATGACTATGTTCCATGCACAAGATGTATATTACCTATGATATTACCTGATATGTCTGATCCAGCGACTCCTGGTCCTTTCATCAGACGGGAAGCGATAGAACGAGCAAGTGGTATGATCACTTTTGTGATTACAACATGGTACAAAGCACACAGGCATCTTGTAAAAGTGAATTTATTGGAGCAATCTCTTATATTTATTGGAGGGAATAAATCAGTTATGAAATCTTCTTCTTCGCTTTAATTACGAGTCTTAACCACTTGGAGCATTATCGCCTGTGACATCACACGCGCGACCCAGAATGGGATTTGGGATTTGTAGTCTTTGTAGTCGCGTATTTTTCATAGTCTTATATTTCAACAGTTTTACGACAAAATGTGACTTTTTTGACATGGAAATTATTGTTTAAGATTGACAAACATCATATGTGTAGTTCGTGGCACAATTCAAACGGGATCAAAAGATACGTTTTCTCTCTCCATTGAATTCAATGTATAATTTTTCGCTTCCGGGGTCCCATGGACCGGAAGTAGATGGGCGTGACTTCGCCTCTCTATGGATAGAAAAAATTACAAGTACGAATCGGCTGACCGTCAGGGGAGTCTAAAAAAAACCCACACACGAATGCACAGCGATCCGTGCACAGAAAGCGGTTTGTGTTTGCAGGTTCAGAGGTTTTAAAAGGAAAACAAATGAATGGATCAAAAATACACATTTAAAACTTTTTTCTGTATTTCGATTTTATTTACATGTAGGATGAAACGGAACACATTTGTGTGTGCATTGAAAAACACAAGTGTGGATCCTTTTGCGGATCATGAAATACAAGTGTGAATTTTTCTGTGTGCATGTGTGTATCATGAGACTGTTCTGAGCCCATATAGCCAGTCTCTGCATTCCCCTTATTTCACAATAAGGGCAATGTCAACACAGACACCTGTCAACCCGCACTCTGCTGTTCCTCAGCACCACTCCCCCTCCCTCCTTCCCGCTGAAATTATGAATGAAAAGCGTATAGTAAGCATAGATAACACGGCAGAGTCCGTGACAGTTTGTTTTCATCTGATTTCAAATAAACAAAGTCTTGGTTTTTAGAATATTAAACTTGTTTTGCCAAATTCAGATGATAAATACTTTTAAGCTTGTAAAGGCATAATTACAAGCGGCAACTTAACGTCAAAGCAGGCATAACAACAGCCGGTGTTTCTTTTTTTTTAATCAAATGTAACAGCCGGTGACGGTACGTACGACGTAATGACGTCAATGACGTCACGCATTGTGATTGGCTGTACGGTAATTTACCCACGCTGTCTAGAGTATAGAGGGGTTTTTTGATCATTACATTACATTGAATTTAGCTGACGCTTAAGTGCATTCGACCAACAAGATAAAAACTTGAAGAAATACAATACAAACTTGAAGAAAAACAAAGACGAATGAGGAGAAGAATAAGAGAAATCGAAGGTAAGAAGTATAAAACGTAATATGGTAGGTAATATGTAATATGTTCAGTGCCGTTGGTACGTTAGTGGAAACAGTAACAACGGACTATTTTTCTTAGCGGATGCATGTCAATTCAAATCAATACATGCAACTATGTACAATATTTTCTTAGCCCTAATACTTAATACTACTTATTTCGTTTTGATTGTTATATTTGATTATATTATATATTATCAAGAAAATTATATATTATATATCAATATGATATACTTTTCTATATAATAGATTATCAAAAAAAGTATTTATTAAGTAAGGGATAATGTGCAGCAATCACAATCGAGTCCACAATCGAATCCATAAAGACAAAGTAAATCTGTTTACAGTTGTATCATATGGATGTTGAGAGGTATCCATATATATCTTCATTTTGCTCTCAAAGTGCACCAGATTGATGCATTTAACTTAAATATTTTTTTAAAAATCACTCCAAAGGGAGTGCTTGTTCTTCCTTCTGTCTGTCTGTATCTGTGTATTCTCATGTTCCGATTAACCCAGCCAAATTTGTCTTCTTTTGTGTCCATATCGACGCCGGGATCTTGAGTCGAGGCTGATCCTCTTGCTGTGGTCCCGCATCCTGGATCCTCTATCCTGAGTTCTGAATTAAGTCGTGGACTTCGGGTGGTGGTCTCGTCGTGCTGCCTCCCTGAAGGCTCCCACAGGATTGTTGACATCTTCGTGGATTCATCCTCTTATTATAGACACATGCATTTCCTGACATTCGGTCTACCTATGTTGTAAAATGTATTATCTCTTCGATTTACACACGGCATCTATTGCACGTCTGTCCTGGGCATTGTGATGCGTTGTGAGCTTGTAGATCGTCTATTTCTGGCTAATAATCCCCCCAAAATGTGGATGCTGGGGTTCAAGTGGTAAAAGGTAGTGCAAGTGATATATTGTTTTGTTAAAACAAATGTTTTTTGGTTAAAAATATAAAGCTTTATAATCTGATAGTTATCATTGTTAGGTGCAAATTTCAGTTGCACAGTACAGATATGACAAATAAATTATACAAAGCAATGACTGACAATGACCTGATACCAACAATCAATACAAATGTTCTATGGCCAGTATTCTATAAAGTGGAAATAGCCGATCTACAAGCTCACGTCACAACAAGTTGCGTTGTGACGTGAGATTGTATATCTGTATTTTTAAACATGGAAATGATTATGCAAATAATTGCCACTATCTCAAATTGCAATAATTGTGACAGGCCTACAGATGTAGCGATTCATTTCAGACAGTTTGAAACACGAGGGCCGTGATTGGTACGTGATCTGCCCTCGCTCAAGGGAAAACCTCCAGCTTGACTTGAGACCGCCCCCGTGATAGATAAATGTAATTTATAATGAAGCCAGCTGCAATGGATCATTGATCCACCAGGGGGTGCAGTGGGGTTCCACACTGGAGCTCATGTGAAATAAAGTCAGATACAGTACGCTGGATGTACAGCGGAACTTTGTTAAGATCCATATGTCACGGATATCATACTCTGTGCTAAATAAGAGACATGTAATCATTTACAAAACATCACCATGTTGTTATTTAACAAAATAATGTTGTTTAGTCGAAAAAAACGAACGGGAGGAAATGCAGCCCCAGGGGCGGCGCCAGGGGGGAGCTAGGGGGTGCTGAAGCACCCCCCAGGATTGCCAAAGCACCCCCTAAGCACCCCCAAGAAATATATGTTTGTTTGTTTTTTCAATTTTTTTATTAAATTAAATTAGAAAAATTATTTATTACATCAATGCAAATGTGAAACAAACAAATGTTTGACCAAAAACATAAAGCCAACACAGGTGATTAGGCCAATGGCCAACACCCATTAGATTTTTGACCTACCCATAGGCTAAATTACTTTGTGACACTTTAGTGACTTCCTGTTAGCTGGAGCGCCAAATTATTTGCTAACAGCAAAGTGAGAAATGGATCGTTTTTTAGTCCCTTAAAAAGGTCCACGTGTGGACACTCAATCAAAACCACCTGAAAGCGAGAGGGATTCTGCACATAATAGGCCTCGTGAGTACAAGTAGCTTACTTCTGGCTCATTGTGTTTCATTCAAGCTCGGCTCTGTGTGTGTGTGGCACGAGCCTGAAATTGCAAATCTGGCAACGCCCTCATTGAAAATAGTGGGAGGGCTTAACATTCCTCTATACTAGTCTTAGGCAGGTCGTAGGCAGGAAGCTTTAAGCTGGAGTCTGAAATGAAGTGCTGGATCTGTACATCTGGTCCCACAATTGTAACCACATTTACAATCTTTATGATTTTCATTTTTAAATTTCAGACCAGGAAGTTGATGAGGAAAATTTCCGCCTGTTGGATGCTATTGCCATTGCCTCGCTAATACCGAAAATTGGACACCGTGTCAAATTCCAGAAATATCACAAGGAACTTGTGAGTAAAGGGTTTGTTTTTATCTGAAGTGGCAGGTAAGTTTTCTTCTCTGCTCCATCCACTTATTTGTTTCACACCTTGCCTTGCCCTTTAAGAAGTGTCAGCTACAGTAGTTAATGATGGCATATACATTCTTCCGCTGCAGACAAGTCATACCCGGTGAAGCTAAGGGTCATGAATAGCATGAATAGTGCTTCAACATCCTGGCAGTGCCACGAACATGGTTGCAGGCATTATTTTGGGTATGTGCGGTCTTTCAGAAGACACCTTGTGCAGTATTCTGTCCCAGACCATTATCATGGCACTGAACAGCATTCCAGGGGCGCCTCAAGAGCATCCATTTCAGTTCCCATGAATGTAGACAATTCTGATCCTGTAGAGGTAAAAAATGAACATGATGGTTACTGGGATGACTTGGAACCAGAAACCATAACCGAGCGAATAGCTCTGTTTTTGGCAACCCTTAAGGCTAAATCGGCACAGACCTACAGTACAGTACGTTTTGTTGTGCAACAAACATCAAGTTTGGCTTCGGACATTGTCAGTTCACTCCAGAGGAAGATAATGTATCTGTTTGAGAAATTTGGTCATAGGGATGATCCCGGGGTAAAGGAACTGACCCATGATTTTGAGGCAGCAGCTAGTCCATTCGAAGGGTTTGAATCAGAATTCAAACAGATTCAGTATTTTGTCAAGTCAGGCAACTTCATTGACCCTGTAGAGGAGGCGTTCACTGGAGAGTCCTTTGTGCAGAGAAGGGCCTCTGCTACTGGGACAGTTAGACAGGTTTTACTGCAAGATACGTTTTATCGTGTCCCCCTGAAACCTCTCTTGCTTAAAGTGCTTGAGATCCTTGGCATTTTGGTTGCCATCTTTGCCTGGCAGTAAAGAGAAGATGGAGTCCTTTCAGACTTCTATGATGGGGAATACTGTAAGCAGCATCCTCTCTTCTCCAGGGAAGTGTCTGTTCCACTTCTGTTGTATAACGATGACTGTGAAACATTCAACCCACTGGGATCAAAGGTTGCAGTGCACAAGTTGGGGTTCATTTACTTGGTCATCAAGAGTTTGCCCCCAGCGGTTTTATCAAAACTCTCATCACACTTTCTGGTGGCAGTTTACAAAGTGGATGATGCCAAAACCTATGGGATTGATAGTGTTCTGCGCCCAGTCATAGAAGAACTGAAGGATCTTGAGGTCAATGGGATCTCTCTCAACACACCTCACTTTAAGGGTGAAATTAGATTTTCAGTTGCCCAGTTGTGTGGGGACAATCTCGGCTTGAATGCCATTCTTGGATTTACTGAGTGCTTCTCCAGTAATTATTTTTGTCGCATCTGCAAGGCACACAAGACCATAACAAAGACACAGACAAAAGAGGATGCAACCCTGATCAGAAATGAAGCAAATTATGCTGCAGATGTTAGTCGTAATAGCCTGTCAGATACTGGTGTCAAGAGAGACAGTATTCTGAATAATTTATCCAACTTTAATGTGACACACAACAAGGTTTTGGATATTATGCATGACTTGTTGGAAGGGGTAGGTCCATTTGAACTGAAGTTGGTTCTTGCCTCCTTGATTGATGACAAACACCTCACCCTTGACACGCTCAACTTCAGAATCACCAGTTTTGATTATGGCTTTTCTGATGTCAAGAACAAGCGAACTGTGATTGGGAAGCAGGAACTTAAAATTCCAGAAAGGGCAATGCGTCAGTCTGCATCCCAAACATGGTGTCTTCTCAGGCATGTTCCGTGTATGATTGGGGACCTCATACCGGAAGAGAATAAACACTTGGAGCACTTGCTCCTCCTTCTGGAATGCATGGAAATTGTTTTCTCTCCATCTCTGACACCAGAAGTTACAGTTTATTTAGCCGCCATCATTGAATAGCACCACTCTCTCTTCCTTGAGCTGTACCCCCACAAGCACCTTATTCCAAAGCATCACTTAATGGTGCACTATCCAGGTGCAATACTGAAGTTGGGACCCCTGATTCAGTTCTGGGCAATGCGTTTTGAAGCGAAACATGCCTTTTTAAACGCATCTGCAACTTCAGAAATATTTTCAAGACAATGGCATTTAGGCATCAGATGACTCTGTGCTACTCCCTCCTCACTGGTGATGTATTCAAACCGGAAACTGAAATTGGTCCAGGTCACAGTACCCTGCTGGCTGTAATGGATGGTTTTGGTGAGGTAGAAAGTGGTCTTGAAGATATCCCACCCTTTACTGAAACCTTTGTGCCAACTTGGGTAAAGGTTAATGGTACACAATACAGACCTGGCGTGACAGTATTTCTGTCTTACGCTGCTGATGGATACCCCCAGTTTGGCCTAGTGAAAAATATTGCAGTCTTGGATCACTCAGTCAAGCTTGTTGTCCAAAAGTGTGATACAGTATTTGATAGGCATTTGTTTGCTTATGGTGTTGAGGCAACCACTAATGTGTTTGCTGTTGATCAGAGTTCCCTCCAGGGCTATCACGGTCTCCATGCAGTGAAGTCCTACAGAGATGATGACAATTACTCATACGTTTCACTTAGATACAGAGTCTTTTAACCACTGCATCCAAATTCTGGGGGGGGGGGGGGATATTTGCCCCAAAAAAGCAGATCTACAAGCTCACATCGTGTCGTCTTGCAACACGTTGTGAGCTTGTAGATCTGCTATATTTGGTGAAGAGAATTTGAGTAGAAATTTGGTGTTGACCGGAAAAGAGGTCAAATTACATACATGTACACTTTTCTAAATTGAGAGGGTTTAAGTGGTTAAGATTATGTGCTCTGGCCATCTGACATTTTTGTAGCCTATTCTGGGGTGAACATTGGGCAAATAGCAGATCTCAAGCTCACAATGCGTTGCAACACAAAGCATTGAGAGCTTGTAGATTGGCTATTGTCTGCAAAGATATTTGGTGTAGAGAGAAATTAGAAATGATCTCCACTAGGCCAGATTGGCTTAGCCTGGCATTGCCAGACTGATCACGTGAGATCACTAACAAGTTCCTCCACGGTAGGAACGTAAAAGTAAATTATAGTCTGGAATGGAATATGAAAAATCTGAATGATACATCTTGATCACATGGCTGTATAGATGTGTACCATTTGTATGAGTTTTGTTCAAAATCTGTAGAAGTAGCAGCAAAAAGTGTGTTTTGGAGAAAATGCACACTGGTGGAAAATCTAGTCCAGCATAAATGGTCATGACTAGGGATGCCAGCGATTATTCGATTTTTTGAATATTCGTTACAGTCTCCATAATAGCCGTTGGAGCGGCGGCGAATAATCGATTAATATTCGCCAGGGCTGTCCGATTTTCGAATTTGATCATGGTCAGTTTCTGGCATCCCTAGTCGTGACTTATATGGGGAGTTGAGTCATGAGCCTGTACGACCAAGGGTTCAAGAGTTATAGGCCAAAACATGGAAGTGGGCTGTTGCCACCATGAGGCGATGTGAAAAGTGTGGGGCAGAGGTTCTTCCTTAGTCTACTGGGAGTGTGCATGCAAAGTTTCACACTTATCGGTCCAGCTGTGCTGATGATTAGCTGCTCACATATGGGTAGGATTGATTTAGGACATTTGTGATGGCATTGCCTGATCCCGTCTCTGTAAATACAGTTGACAGAATTCTGAAGTTGACTGTTCTATCATCTATATGTTTTAAGAAGTCTTTGGAATCATCCCTTAACCGATTCTCTACAGACTTCCATTGCCACTAACGCACCAAGTTTTGCAGAGGGTTCTCCAAGTTCTGCAGACACTTCAATGGAGGAATCAGTGGAGGAATCCACATCAAGTAATCTCCTGAGTGAGACTTTGAACCTGCAATCATCATTTGTAAGTATTGACTAAAGAAATCCAAGTTAAAATGCAATACTAATGATACTGAATTTTAATTTATTCAACGATTTGTTAATTTAACATGTATTTGCACAATTGTCAAGTTATTTGATGAGATGTTAGTACTAAAACATACTCCTAGGTTCACTTGATGTTTTTGTGTTCGTGGGTTGTGACTGACTGACAGTGTGACTTGAGTTCTGTCTTTTCTCTCATCTTTCTTTCTTCTCTTTCTGCGGACTGCGCCCCTGGCCAGTGTAATAACTGGATGGGGGGCACACACTACAAATCCTGAACCAACGAACCTAAATATTTGAGGAAAAAAAGTCCTCACAAAGTTGTCAGTTTTTCATTGTGATTCATTCTATGTTTATTAGGCAATTCGCCAGATTCTTCAAGGCACTACTCAGGGGAAAGAAATAGTACAGAGTTTAGAAGAAAAGCGCTCCATCATCAGAAAGCAGAGAAAGCAACTTGTAAGACTACTTGTATCTCACCTGCTGGAAACCAATGGTGAAACGTGAGGGAGCCGCATATTAATTATTCTGTGAACATACACTTTCAAACAGATGACATAAGACATTTCAGTAAAGTAAATGTACGATGTTGCTGCAACACTGGCTATCACACACCTTCAACAACAACAACAACAACAACCAAGGAGTGCATGCGGTGAACAGCAGAACTCAAATGCACTTTAAAACGCATCACAATTCAGTGTTCAATTCATGGATTTAAATCGTCATATACAGTGGGGCAAAAAAGTATTTAGTCAGCCACCAATTGTGCAAGTCCTCCCACTTAAAAAGATAAGACGCCTGTAATTTTCATCCTAGGTACACTTCAACTATGAGAGACAGAATGGGGGGAAAGAATCCAGGAAATCACATTGTAGGATTTTTAATGAATTAATTGGTCAATTCCTCTGTAAAATAAGTATTTGGTCACCTACAAACAAACAAGATTTCTGGCTCTCACAGACCTGTAACTTCTTCTTTAAGAGCCTCCTCTGTCCTCCACTTGTTAACTGTATTAATGGCAACTGTTTGAACTCGTTATCAGTATAAAAGACACCTGTCCACAACCTCAAACAGTCACACTCCAAACTCCACTATGGCCAAGACCAAAGAGCTGTCAAAGGACACCAGAAACAAAATTGTAGACCAGCACCAGGCTGGGAAGACTGAATCTGCAATAGGTAAGCAGCTTGGTGGGTCATTTTTTTTATGTGGTGCCTTTGGTGTCCCCAGTACAAAATATGTTGTATTTTGTCTAAATTTGGACAAATACTAATTACATTTTGGTTTTAATGTGTGTTCAATTGTTAATTTATTATTAATACAATGATATGCACATCTAAGTAGTTTTTTTCATTTTAAAAGCTTTGGTTGAAGGGATATCGAGGAGTTTTTCCATGTCCCCACTGCTGGTCATCCAACTTAGATCTAAAATATAGCTATTAAAAACAAATTAATTTATAAATATGTTATTATTATTTTATTTAACTTGTCAAAATCTATCTAATCAAATAATGTTTTAATTCAAATTGTGAACAAAAAAAACAAAAAAATGACTTTGAATGTTCGTCCCCGCGGGTCGCTGTCCACCCTGTTGAGCTGTGTATCTGTCCCTTTAAGAAAATTACATTATTTCTCAGTGACATCACACCATCACACCTATGAAATTAAATGACACCAGAGGCGGGAAATTCAACTAAGGTAAGCTGTGTGGGTTTATTCTGCTCTTACAACAGATTTTGATGTTTCTGTCAATTTAGTTTGATGTGTTTGAACATAACATGTCCAACCTGTTAGGCCTAAGTATGAAGGATATTAATCGAATTTTATTATTTAAAAAAGTTTCTTTAAAAAGTGATTGATTCCTAATAAAGTATCCAAGGTCATGCTAGCAAATTCAAAAAGAAATCAACTGTGGGAGCAATTATTAGAAAATGGAAGACATACAAGACCACCAGTGGCGGTTCTACGGGGTGGCAGGTGGGGCAGCTGCCACCTCAGAAAAATGCCTTGCCACCCCAGTTGACAGCTTTGTTTTGAAAGAAAAGTTGTGGCTCATCGGACATTTATGAGAGAAAATCTCTAATGTTCGAGTGCAAGTGAATGCAGCACAAGACGTGAGCCTCGTAACCCCTCCCCCGGCCCTGGTGCGAGCCTGGAAATATGATTGGCTGCGATTTCATTTGAACGGGGGGACAGCGCAAAACGAGAGGCATTTCGGATCCAAGTAGACGGAAGGAATGAGGTGTTTGCGGTCTACAATGACAGAGAAGAGTCTGTCAAGTTTGGCTGTAAGGCAAGGCAAGTTTATTTATATAGCA
The DNA here is from genome assembly GCF_949606895.1 of Notothenia rossii. Lineage (NCBI taxonomy): Eukaryota > Metazoa > Chordata > Actinopteri > Perciformes > Nototheniidae > Notothenia > Notothenia rossii. Next base: position 25,530,168 of record NC_136908.1, read on the forward strand.
CTTTTCTGTATGCGACAATTCAAAGTGCTTTACAAAACAAATTAAAAGACTTTTTAGGATAAATACAGTAAAAACACATATACAGTGGGGCAAAAAATTATCTAGTCAGCTACCAATTGTGCAAGTTCTCCCACTTAAAAAGATGAGAGAGGCCTGTAATTTTCATCCTAGGTATACCTCAACTATGAGAGACAAAATGAGAAAAACAGACAATCCAGACAATCACATTGTCAGATTTTTAAAGAATTCATTTGCAAATTATGGTCGAAAATAAGTATTTGGTCAATAACAAAAGTTAATCTCAATACTTTGTTATATACCCTTTGTTGGCAATGACAGAGGTCAAACGTTCTCTGTAAGTCTTCACAAGGTTTTCACACACTGTTGCTGGTATTTTGGCCCATTCCTCCATGCAGATCTCCTCTAGAGCAGTGATGTTTTGGGGCTGTCGCTGGGCAACACGGACTTTCAACTCCCTCCAAAGATTTTCTATGGGGTTGAGATCTGGAGACTGGCTAGGCCACTCCAGGACCTTGAAATGCTTCTTACGAAGCCACTCCTTCATTGCCCGGGCGGTGTGTTTGGGATCATTGTCATGCTGAAAGACCCATCCACGTTTAATCTTCAATGCCCTTGCTGATGGAAGGAGGTTGTCACTCAAAATCTCAGGATACATGGCCCCATTCATTCTTTCCTTTACACCAGAGGTGCCCAGTACGTCGACCGCGGTCGACCGCAATGCTGGTAGATCGCGAGTCATTCATAAATTAAAAAAAATCCAGCTCCGTTAAAATAGACAAAACAGGTTTTGATCCCTCCTCCTTTGGCCTCCCTGCCACTTAATTCAGGAGTTGACTTGATTGACAGAAAAAGCGACCTATTGCTTTCCAGTCTGTTAACACAGAATGCAAAGCGATACAAAATCAGTCAAGTGCCGGGAGAGACCAACAACAAAATGAGTGCGGGAATGAGCAAAAAGCTAAAGACATACCACTTCCACACAGAATGGGAGGGAGAATCTTTTTTGTGATGTCACATTCAAAGGTTATTTGCCTTATTTGTAAAGCAAGCGTCGCTCTGCCAAAGAAAGGTAACGTGGAGAGGCATTATCGGAGTGTTCACAAGGCATATGACAGCGACTTCCCTCCGAGTAGCAAGTTGAGAAAGAGAAAGGTCATGTATTATTGCTACACAAACATTATCTCTTTGTCTTAGTGTCGCCAACTCAACTTTTCATGCAAAAAGACAAACAAATCTATGTCTATGGTCGGTGTATTTTCTATCTTTCCAATCCAGAAGAGATCTCTCTCTCCCCCGTCTGTTTGCAAGGGGGCGGGGCAGTTTACACACACGCATCTGCTACATGCAGCAACACACGGAGGAGATGGTGGAGAGAAGTGCTCCAAGGTGTGGTTACATGTTACCCGTCTTGAGGTAGACAATGCTCGTCACCAAAAGTGTTTAGCATGTAAGGGCGGTAACACGAGCAATTTGTCTAAACATTTAGCAAAAGTGCACCACATTCAGACGGAGGAATGCACCGGGTTCGACTGTCTTTCGAGTAGCTCTGTAGCCCCATCCACGAGTAACGTTTCCACGTCAGGTGTTATGTATGCTAGCAGCCAGGGCCGGACCTAGCACATTTGGTGCCCTAGGCGAGCTTCACCACTGCGCCCCCCCCCAAAAAAATATCAAAACATCTTAACAGTTATACAGTAAAGTACTGCAGCTTTATTTATTACAAGCAAGAACAAGAGCTAAGAATAAATGTAAAGTGCACACTAAAGAATTAAAACAAATAAACAACTTAGCTAACAAACAATAATAATATCAATAACAAACAATAAAAGAATGTGCAAATTTGCTTTCAAAGAAAATTAAGAAGAAATGTAAAGTGCACACTAAAGAATTAAAACAAACAACTTAGCTAACAAACAATAATAATAATAACAATAACAAACAATAAAATAACTTGCACATTTGCTTTAAAAGAAAATTATGTATTGTAAAATATGTTACACATGTCAAATAATCAAAATATAATATGCTAAATAAACAAACAAATACATAAAAATTACAAATTCACTTTGTCTCAAGAACTATTTACATTCCACTCCCTATCATCACACAAGGTTGGCCTACATATTAGCTCCTACTGGTTTCCATTTACAGTGCAATCCTTCTGGCCTTCCTCGCTGCAAAGTCATCAATCACATCATCATATGAAATCTGACCACCAACCTCATGGTTAATACTGATTACAGCCAGACCACTGAGGCGTTCTTGAGCCATGGTGGACCTCAGGTATGTTTTCAAGAGTTTTAATTTGGAAAAACTCCTCTCGGCTGAAGCTACTGTTACTGGTAGCGTTGCACTGATCCGCAGAGCAATACACAAGTTGGGATATATTTCGGTGAGCTGCTTTGTATGTATGAATTTCAACAACTCAAGAGTTGTCATGCTCTTTGATGGCAAGTCAGGTACATTTTCCAACTCCTGAGCCAGCTCCTTCCCATCCAAATCAGATTGCCCTCCATGGCTTAAGGTGTGTGCAAGTGCCTCTGCTTGCTTCATCAGCTCTTGGTGTGGCAGGTCTGGGAAGTTGTACAGAATGCCAAACTTGTCTTGCACATGTTCAAGAGTGGTAAACCTCTCCTTTTGTGCTGACACTGCAGCATCTACCACCACGTTAAAGAACGTTACCTCCAGATTTTGCAAGGCATTCCTCAATGGCTCATCAGGAGACTCATATGAGAAGTGCCTCTTTGTTGACTTCAGCCGCTTTTGCACAAGGACTGCATCCACATTCATGTCTTCACACATGTCCTTGGCTGATGTTTGTGAAGCCACAAAGCCTGTGGCTCTGTAGGATTTGAGAGCTTTTTCAGTCTTTTTCAGTAGACTTACTGCTACATCCACTTGCATTGTCTGGGACTGCAGGACTTTGCTCACCTGCTGAATTTGACTTAACATGTCATACCAGACCACTGTGCACAGTGAAAAGCGGAATGACCCCACTTCTTCTGCCAGAGACTGGGCTTCAATCCTGATGATTGGGTCTTTGGCCTGGTTTCTCACCTCAAGCAGTGCCTCTCTCACAGCTGCGGCTTCATATCGCAGAGGCTCCACAGCTTTCACTCTGCTCTCCCATCTGGTTTCTGACCACATTTTGAGTGAAAGGTTGACGTGTTTCTTGAGGATGGCCCATCTCTGTGTAGAGGCAGAAAACAGGCAGTATAGCTTCTGCACAATGCCAAAAAATGATATGGCATCTTTGGAGCTTTTGGCAGCATCAGCAATGACCAAATTGAGTGTATGTGCCCCACAAGGCACAAACAAAGCTCTTGGGTTCAACTGCAGTAGCCTGGCCTGTACTCCCTTGTTCTTCCCTCTCATATTTGCGCCGTTGTCATATGACTGTCCTCTGCAGTCATCAAAGGCAATCTGCAACTCCTCCAGCGTCTTCAAAATCAGGGCGGACAAACTTTCACCAGTGGACTCCTCTGCTACTAGGAATCCCATGAAGTGCTCTTTAATCTGGGGGTCTTCTTCCAGTGTCACAATTCTGATGACTACTGACAGCTGTTCAGTGTGGCTAACATCCGGGGTGCAATCTAAAATGAGGGAAAAGTACTTGCATTTCTTTATTTCTTGCACTATTGTTGATAGAATCTTTCCACTGATGCATTCAATCAACTCATTCTGAATGGTTTTGCCCAAGTAGCTGTGGTGGGATGTTTGACTTTTAATCTTGTGGATGTGGTCTTTCATCACTGGGTCAAACTGCGCCAAAAGCTCAACCTCTTTCAAAAAGTTTCCATTTGAAGGAGAGTATTTCTGTCTTTCCTCTCAATGCCATATTTCGCCCTGCCAGAGACTGTACAATAGCAACCAGTCGTGTCAGCACTGCTCTCCACCGACTCTTCTCTGCCTCAAGGAGGGCCTGCTCTTGTTTGTCTATTGTTGTACCTTGTTTTAATCGAACTGCCAATTCTTTCCATGACGCCAAATTGTTCAGGTGTTCCGGACTATTTTCATGGCTGGTCAAAGCAGCACTTGCATTTTTCCAATCCGACAGTCCTGCATTTGTTAAATTAATTTGTTTTGGAGATAAAAGTTGACAACAAAAACAAAAAAGACTGTTCTTCTTTTTTGAATATGTCACCCAACTTCTTTTGATCCTTTCTCCATTTACTAAGGTCCTGCTGAAGTACTGGTGGTGGCAACTTCTCCCATCATCTCTCCTTGGGAAAATGAAATCAGGTGTTATCTGATATGGTCCTCTCCGAACAAACTCTGTCCTCATTGTGTCTGTGAGATGTGAAGGGCAGTCAGCAGGATCGGTTGGTAGTGGATCGTCTGTCTTTGCTGCATCTGGAGGGCATGTGAACACACACACACACACACACACACACACACACACACACACACACACACACACACACACACACACACACACACACACACACACACACACACACACACACACACACACACACACACACACACACACACACACACACACACACACACACACACACACACACACACACACACACACACACACACACACACACACACACACACACACACTTCCAAAAAGGTTGGGACAGTGTGTAAAATGTAAATAAAAACAGAAAGCAATTATTTGAAAGCATGAGGACAATTAGGTTTATAGCTAAACATCTTTACATTCATAAGGCACACACCTGAGAAGAGTGTATGGGTGGAATCTGTGGTGCAATCAGGATGAGATGCAGCAGGCTGTTCTGACGTTCCTTGCAGTGGTTCTGGGCCTATACATATATAGAGAACACACAAGAGCAAATATATTGGCTGGATTAGAAATGGCACGACAGTCATTTTTACATTCAATTATTTATCATCACATCAGGAACATCTATTGACATATTGTACTCACCAGAACAAACAGACACAGTGGTCAGTGGCAGGGTGGAATCAGTGGTCATCTCATCAGGATGAGCAGCTTGCTGTTCTGACGTTCCTTCATGTGGTTCTAGGTCTATAAATATAGAAAGAACACACAAGAGCAAATATATTGACTGGATTTCACATTAAATTATTTATCATCAGGAACATCTATTGACACATTGCACTCACCTGAGGAAGCCGGCACAGCTGAGGTGCATGGCGGTTCCTTGTCAACTGATGCAGCAGATGGTCCCAGATATTTTAAAAGTGAATCTAAAATGATATAACAAAATGTGTATTATCAACATTGAATCATTTCCATTTGTTAAATGTAGCTATTATTTAGTTAGTAAGCATTAGGACAGCCTGACAGGTCTGATTCAACTAATCAAGAGCTATGCCTATCTTATTAGAACAGTTGAATCAGGTGTGTTAGTTCTGGGTTGGAACGAAAACATTCAACAGGACTGGAGTTGAGAACCACTGAGCTAGTTAGCTAACGTTAGCGCACATTATGACAGGGTTGAATTTGGCAAATGTTTGACTCGGATAGTCAATGTGCTTTCTGAGGTAAACTTAACGTTAGCTAACGTTACCAACTAACTAACATTCCACCACACTGGCTAGCTCGCTACACCAAAACTAACATTGTTTTTATTACTAATATTTCTATTTCATGACACAAAGAAAATAGCCTTATGACAGTTTCGACTGAATGGCAATAACAAACGCTGGCTAGCTAACGTTGGCTTAGCTAACTAGCAAGATTACATGATCCATTCGCTAATGTTGACAATACAATCAAAATTGCATACCTTTCACCTTGGCACGTTTCTCTTCTTCTTCTTTTCTTCTGTTTTTATACTGCGCCCCAGATGGCTTTTGCCTCTTCATAGTTCTCTAACGTTAGTCTTTCTTTCCTCAACGCTCAATTTGATAAACACTTGACCGATACCCATCAATGCACAGCGCTCTAGCATGTTCTGACTGTGAACACCTAAAGCCGAGGCTCTCCGACCGACCGTTTTAGATTTTTGGCTCATTTTCCCTTATGTTAGAATTTTTTTTTAATGTAAGAATAATGGTTGCAGATATAGAGGGGGGGCGCCAAAACTGCGCCAAGCAAAAAAAAAAAAAAAAAAAAAAAAATCTTTTTTTTTTGTTGCAATTTTTGGCGCCCCCCTCTGGGTGGCGCTCTAGGCAACCGCCTATATTGCCTGTAGGAAGCTCCGCCCCTGCTAGCAGCAACACACGGAGTTAACTACATTATACAAACATGGATTAATGATTAGAGGTAACCGAGTTATTTATTTTGTTAAAGTTTCAGCTATTCTGTTTCCAGTTCTGTCATCAGATTAATTAATAAGATTTGTTAAAACATTGTTGTTTCTTTTGATGTGAAATATTATTTATTTAATTCAAATAAAAAGCAATGTTAATTTTGTTCACAATTTGTTAAGTTAATTTAATAATATATGTATTTTTGAATCAAGTATTCATCTTTATTGTCTTCATTGTTAGTTTCCACATGCCTAAAACAACCTCAAACTAAATCTAAAAGTTGATGGCTAAATAAGAGCGTTTGAGAAATTGTGCAAGGCACACAGTAGTAGTCCGAATAGTCGATTAATCATTTCATTAATCTATAGATTAATCGATAATCAAATTAGTCGTTTGTTGCAGCCCTATTGTAGTTATCCCATGTAAAAATAAAACGTGTTATTCAGCAACCCTTGCAATTTGGGTTTTTATTTCTGGTTGGTAGACCTCGGTTAGCTGGTCATTTCAAAAGTAGCTCACCAGCCAAAAAAGTGTGGGCACCCCTGCTTTACACGGATCAGTCGTCCTGGTCCCTTTGCAGAAAAACAGCCCCAAAGCATGATGTTTCCACCCCCATGTTTCACAGTAGGTATGGTGTTCTTTAGATGCAACTCAGCATTCTTTCTCCTCCAAACACGTCTAGTTGAGTTTTTACCAAAAAGTTATATTTTGGTTTCATCTGACCATAGGACATTCTCCCAATCCTCTTCTGGATCATCTAAATACTCTCTAGCAAACTTCAGACGGACCTGGACATGTACTAGCTTAAGCAGTGGGAACACGTCGGATAGTGAAAGTGCAGTCGGATTCTTTAAAGCAGTGATTCTCAAACTTTTTTTCAACAATGTACCCCCTTTGAAAAGAAATTCAGCCAAGTACCCCCTGATCAGCGCAAAAACAATTTGTTAGGGACAAAAAGCCTAAAAAGAGGTACAGTACAGCGCTGCACCATCAGTGTCGGATTTATTAAAACAACAACCTTGTAACTGAGAAACACTTGCAAATGTTTACAATCCATCACTAAATTCCTGGCAAACCAATTTTAACATCATGCAATAACACTAAGACGACATTAGTTGCATTGAACTGATCTTTTTAATAAGTTGTACTTACAATTTAGTGAGAAACATGGGATTGTGCTTCACTGAGGATCTTTGTCATTCTCATTGACAGGGAGGCAACTGCAGTTATTCCACTTCGTGTTTTGAAATATGTGTAACTCTGTTCATATAAAACCCACAATGCTCAAACTTCGTTACTTTTCGTAAAATTGGGATATATTTTTTTAGGGCTGTCAAACAATTAAAAATTAGGGGCTAGTGGAGTACGTTGTGATCAGCTGTTTTAGCGCAGTTCTCCAGTGAAGGGGGGGGGAATCTCCCTCCGCAGCCGGTTGGCGTAGTTTTGGCACAATTCCGTTGTACAGACCGACCTTAACAGCAGCCCTGTCTGTGCACACGGAGACCGGCTCTGTCGTCCAGTGATCTATCCGCCTTCTGGAAAAGCTTCACAAGTACGTCGGTACGTAAAAGCGCTTTGTGACACAAGTGACGGTACGCATTTCAGATTGTTGCCGCGCATGCGTACCTGCGTACCATTTATGCCCCTGTACTACAGCAAAAGTATTCTCCGTCGGGACTTCCTGCAACAACACCACGCCGTTATCTTTATTCTGATTGGCCAGAAGACATTATCAAAGATGTTCTATTGAGAAGACGATCACTACGTGACGAAAGTTTTCAAAACCGTTTCTGGTCTTCAGTATGTGTGGCTACTGAAATCAATCTTACTAACTGCTGTCTGTGCAATTCTCGGCGCGAGTTGGCGGACTTTATTTAGCTTACTTTAACATCATTTTTCATGGTGGGGCTAAGCCATACCCTGGCGCTGCCACTGGTGGGATGTATGGAGCGGGCCAGCGCCATATAGATAGAAGAGTTACGACAGCAGAAGTCGAAAAACGGTTATCGTCACGTGGTTCATGCAGACGAGGATCGTTCCCCGGAAGTTCATTGCGGGCAATGTGAGTGCATTGATAACAGGAGATAGAACTACGATTTTTGGTAATTATTAGTGAATAAAGGTTTTGATTTGCAATATTTATACAACAAATCGATATGTGTATGTATTTACATCAATATGTTTTAAAAAATAAAATAGAATTTGCTAATATTAAGTGATAATATTAGGATTAGTGTGAACAACTAGTTTACATGTTAGGCTAACAGTGCCTTGGTTAAAGAGCCTGTTGCTGTTTATAGCTTTGAATTCTTTAAAACCAATATTATCTTCTTAAACTTGCATGGTAGTCAGGAGCATCACTTTCTAATGTTTATTGATATATTTAGAGGGAGGGGATCTAAAGGAATGCTTCAAAATTCAGATTAGATTAATTTCTACCATTTTCCTAAATTCATGGTAGTTTCAGTAATCCCATGGTAATTGAGGACACAAGTTATCTAAATGACTAATGTCCTCTTTATGGCTTTCAGAAAAGACAGGAGACCGACAGGTGACTATCAAAGGACTAGCAGCAGCAGCAGCAGCATGATGATGATGTTAAATGTGTTGTTTTAGGAACATCCATTGCAAATACATGGAATTCAATAAACATTGAATAGCATATCATGCAGTTTGTCTGTGCCTTTTCCTCCGTGTTGTCCTGGTTTGCTGTGCTGCCTCCTAGTCGCCACCATGGTTTGCTGTGCTGCCTGGGGATGCTCAAATTGATGCTCAAATTGCACTTTTTCACAAAACGAAAACCAAACCATTGGGAAAGCTTAATGTTTTGTTTAATACAAAAAAAACAGGGAAAGGCTTGAAAAACACTGAGAGTTGAGACTCAGGATAAGGGTCTCAGTGCAGGTATTCAGGCTCCATTGAATCCCCCTCTGGTTCTTGTGCTGAAAAAGGGAGTAACAGACAGGAAAAAGGGTTATACACACCTATATAGCACACCTATTGGATGGGAAATTGCCTTGGGGAGATAAGGTGTGGTCTTTGTTCCCAACTGAAGTTATGGAACTTTATTATTTGTGAGTTTAACAAAGTATGACAAATGGCATCAATAATAGATGTGATAGGAATTTCTATAAAGTTTTCTCACATTCTTGGTCATATTTTATATACAGTATGTAATGAGTATAACATGTCCAGTAAGTATAAAGTGTTTCCTAATACTGTGTATTCAATCACTATGGAAGATGTATGTGGGCAGACAAAACTGAGTTGTTCTGTGTGTGAAGTAACCTCAAGTCGCTCCGCAGGCACATTTTGATGCAGACCAGTTTGTCAAGACAAAAAAGGACAAGACTAGGCTGAGATCAGAGGCTATACCCACCATCTTTGTGCATCGCCCTGTGGTCAAAAAGAGAAGGGCCCCTGCACCACGATTCACCCCGGGACCTGTATCTACAAAGCCCATAGCTCATGATCACAGCTATAGTGTGAAAGGTGACACAGGTATAATAAGTATGAACTCTTAGTAACAAAAGTCATATTTCTTATTTTTAAGTGGTATAATATTTTAAATGTTCGAAAATCTACAGTGCCATGTCTTCTACTTACATTAGTCTCAAAGATTGAGGGAAGAAGGGATGAGGAGACTGAGAGAAAGGAAAGTGAGGGTGAAGAAAGAGAGGACATGGCTAGTGAGGAGAGACAGGGAGGGTGCCAGCAGCCAGTCAGCATACGAGGGAACCAGCAGCCAGTCAGCATACGAGGGAACCAGCAGCCAGTCAGCATACAAGGGAACCAGCAACCAGTCAGCATACAAGGGAACCAGCAGCCAGTCAGCATACGAGGGAACCAGCAGCCAGTCAAACAGATCTATTAAAAAAATGAAAGAGAAAATGAAAGAGCCAAGAAGGAATCACCAAAAAAGCAAAGGCTGCACTAAGAAAAATCAGGAAGGAAAATGCAGCTCTCAAGAAAACAATGAACATTAGGGACAACAAATATAAGAACGTTTTCAAAAGACCAACTTAAGGCATTAGGCAGACTCACCACAAAGGGGATGAAATGGAGCAATGAGACAATTAAGAAGGCTTTAAAAATTCGCTTTGCGTGCGGACCAACGGGTTACAAAACTCTGCAGGAATAGCAGATTCCCCTTCCAGGAATAAGGACACTGCAAAGAAGGATGCAATGTGTTAAGTTTGAGCCTGGTGTGTAACAGCTAACATCACTGCCCCTCCACCTGCCAACATCACTGCCCTCCACCTGCCAGCACCCAGCCAGAGGAGCGCAACCAACAAAAACAAGCAAGGTGTCCCGTCATGTACCTGGAAGTTTGGGTTGGCAAAATGGAGTAAGAGAGGGACTTGAAAAACCTTGGTGGCTCTCTACTCATGTTGTTACAGTTGTCTTGGTTACAGCTCTCAAGTTTTTTTTTGTTGCCATTTCCACATCTTTAGAAAATATGAAATAAATGAAGTGAAATCAACCTCTTCTCTGGAGAACAAACTTTGATTTCTCTGTCTTGTGAGTTTGCAGTCTTGCAGTTTTGCTCCTCCACCTGTAACATCACTGCCCCTTCACTTGCCATACAGTAGGTTACTAACAAGATTACTTATATAATACAGTGATAGAATACATGTTTAGTATGCTTACTTATATAAAACAGTAGTATTAAACTTACCTTGTGTTTTCACTCTCACTTAAGTCCCTCTCCCTTTGCCATCAATCCAAAATCAGCTGAGCTGCAACATTATACAGACAGGTAACAATCAACATAATCACAAGGACACAATATGGCTCTGCTAAAAACACTCACTCTTACACGCACCAAAGTTATATTTATCTAATATTTAACTCCCTCCACCCCCGCATACAATCCCGTTTAGAAGCCCCTCTTCTCTAATTCAACAACGTTGGACGAAATGACATTAAGAGAACGGAATTTACACTGGCTAGCTCGCTACACCAAAACTAACATTGTTTTTATTACTAATATTTCTATTTCATGACACAAAGAAAATAGCCTTATGACAGTTTCGACTGAATGGCAATAACAAACGCTGGCTAGCTAACGTTGGCTTAGCTAACTAGCAAGATTACATGATCCATTCGCTAATGTTGACAATACAATCAAAATTGCATACCTTTCACCTTGGCACGTTTCTCTTCTTCTTCTTTTCTTCTGTTTTTATACTGCGCCCCAGATGGCTTTTGCCTCTTCATAGTTCTCTAACGTTAGTCTTTCTTTCCTCAACGCTCAATTTGATAAACACTTGACCGATACCCATCAATGCACAGCGCTCTAGCATGTTCTGACTGTGAACACCTAAAGCCGAGGCTCTCCGACCGACCGTTTTAGATTTTTGGCTCATTTTCCCTTATGTTAGAATTTTTTTTTAATGTAAGAATAATGGTTGCAGATATAGAGGGGGGGCGCCAAAACTGCGCCAAGCAAAAAAAAAAAAAAAAAAAAAAAAATCTTTTTTTTTTGTTGCAATTTTTGGCGCCCCCCTCTGGGTGGCGCTCTAGGCAACCGCCTATATTGCCTGTAGGAAGCTCCGCCCCTGCTAGCAGCAACACACGGAGTTAACTACATTATACAAACATGGATTAATGATTAGAGGTAACCGAGTTATTTATTTTGTTAAAGTTTCAGCTATTCTGTTTCCAGTTCTGTCATCAGATTAATTAATAAGATTTGTTAAAACATTGTTGTTTCTTTTGATGTGAAATATTATTTATTTAATTCAAATAAAAAGCAATGTTAATTTTGTTCACAATTTGTTAAGTTAATTTAATAATATATGTATTTTTGAATCAAGTATTCATCTTTATTGTCTTCATTGTTAGTTTCCACATGCCTAAAACAACCTCAAACTAAATCTAAAAGTTGATGGCTAAATAAGAGCGTTTGAGAAATTGTGCAAGGCACACAGTAGTAGTCCGAATAGTCGATTAATCATTTCATTAATCTATAGATTAATCGATAATCAAATTAGTCGTTTGTTGCAGCCCTATTGTAGTTATCCCATGTAAAAATAAAACGTGTTATTCAGCAACCCTTGCAATTTGGGTTTTTATTTCTGGTTGGTAGACCTCGGTTAGCTGGTCATTTCAAAAGTAGCTCACCAGCCAAAAAAGTGTGGGCACCCCTGCTTTACACGGATCAGTCGTCCTGGTCCCTTTGCAGAAAAACAGCCCCAAAGCATGATGTTTCCACCCCCATGTTTCACAGTAGGTATGGTGTTCTTTAGATGCAACTCAGCATTCTTTCTCCTCCAAACACGTCTAGTTGAGTTTTTACCAAAAAGTTATATTTTGGTTTCATCTGACCATAGGACATTCTCCCAATCCTCTTCTGGATCATCTAAATACTCTCTAGCAAACTTCAGACGGACCTGGACATGTACTAGCTTAAGCAGTGGGAACACGTCGGATAGTGAAAGTGCAGTCGGATTCTTTAAAGCAGTGATTCTCAAACTTTTTTTCAACAATGTACCCCCTTTGAAAAGAAATTCAGCCAAGTACCCCCTGATCAGCGCAAAAACAATTTGTTAGGGACAAAAAGCCTAAAAAGAGGTACAGTACAGCGCTGCACCATCAGTGTCGGATTTATTAAAACAACAACCTTGTAACTGAGAAACACTTGCAAATGTTTACAATCCATCACTAAATTCCTGGCAAACCAATTTTAACATCATGCAATAACACTAAGACGACATTAGTTGCATTGAACTGATCTTTTTAATAAGTTGTACTTACAATTTAGTGAGAAACATGGGATTGTGCTTCACTGAGGATCTTTGTCATTCTCATTGACAGGGAGGCAACTGCAGTTATTCCACTTCGTGTTTTGAAATATGTGTAACTCTGTTCATATAAAACCCACAATGCTCAAACTTCGTTACTTTTCGTAAAATTGGGATATATTTTTTTAGGGCTGTCAAACAATTAAAAATTAGGGGCTAGTGGAGTACGTTGTGATCAGCTGTTTTAGCGCAGTTCTCCAGTGAAGGGGGGGGGAGTCTCCCTCCGCAGCCGGTTGGCGTAGTTTTGGCACAATTCCGTTGTACAGACCGACCTTAACAGCAGCCCTGTCTGTGCACACGGAGACCGGCTCTGTCGTCCAGTGATCTATCCGCCTTCTGGAAAAGCTTCACAAGTACGTCGGTACGTAAAAGCGCTTTGTGACACAAGTGACGGTACGCATTTCAGATTGTTGCCGCGCATGCGTACCTGCGTACCATTTATGCCCCTGTACTACAGCAAAAGTATTCTCCGTCGGGACTTCCTGCAACAACACCACGCCGTTATCTTTATTCTGATTGGCCAGAAGACATTATCAAAGATGTTCTATTGAGAAGACGATCACTACGTGACGAAAGTTTTCAAAACCGTTTCTGGTCTTCAGTATGTGTGGCTACTGAAATCAATCTTACTAACTGCTGTCTGTGCAATTCTCGGCGCGAGTTGGCGGACTTTATTTAGCTTACTTTAACATCATTTTTCATGGTGGGGCTAAGCCATACCCTGGCGCTGCCACTGGTGGGATGTATGGAGCGGGCCAGCGCCATATAGATAGAAGAGTTACGACAGCAGAAGTCGAAAAACGGTTATCGTCACGTGGTTCATGCAGACGAGGATCGTTCCCCGGAAGTTCATTGCGGGCAATGTGAGTGCATTGATAACAGGAGATAGAACTACGATTTTTGGTAATTATTAGTGAATAAAGGTTTTGATTTGCAATATTTATACAACAAATCGATATGTGTATGTATTTACATCAATATGTTTTAAAAAATAAAATAGAATTTGCTAATATTAAGTGATAATATTAGGATTAGTGTGAACAACTAGTTTACATGTTAGGCTAACAGTGCCTTGGTTAAAGAGCCTGTTGCTGTTTATAGCTTTGAATTCTTTAAAACCAATATTATCTTCTTAAACTTGCATGGTAGTCAGGAGCATCACTTTCTAATGTTTATTGATATATTTAGAGGGAGGGGATCTAAAGGAATGCTTCAAAATTCAGATTAGATTAATTTCTACCATTTTCCTAAATTCATGGTAGTTTCAGTAATCCCATGGTAATTGAGGACACAAGTTATCTAAATGACTAATGTCCTCTTTATGGCTTTCAGAAAAGACAGGAGACCGACAGGTGACTATCAAAGGACTAGCAGCAGCAGCAGCAGCATGATGATGATGTTAAATGTGTTGTTTTAGGAACATCCATTGCAAATACATGGAATTCAATAAACATTGAATAGCATATCATGCAGTTTGTCTGTGCCTTTTCCTCCGTGTTGTCCTGGTTTGCTGTGCTGCCTCCTAGTCGCCACCATGGTTTGCTGTGCTGCCTGGGGATGCTCAAATTGATGCTCAAATTGCACTTTTTCACAAAACGAAAACCAAACCATTGGGAAAGCTTAATGTTTTGTTTAATACAAAAAAAACAGGGAAAGGCTTGAAAAACACTGAGAGTTGAGACTCAGGATAAGGGTCTCAGTGCAGGTATTCAGGCTCCATTGAATCCCCCTCTGGTTCTTGTGCTGAAAAAGGGAGTAACAGACAGGAAAAAGGGTTATACACACCTATATAGCACACTTATTGGATGGGAAATTGCCTTGGGGAGATAAGGTGTGGTCTTTGTTCCCAACTGAAGTTATGGAACTTTATTATTTGTGAGTTTAACAAAGTATGACAAATGGCATCAATAATAGATGTGATAGGAATTTCTATAAAGTTTTCTCACATTCTTGGTCATATTTTATATACAGTATGTAATGAGTATAACATGTCCAGTAAGTATAAAGTGTTTCCTAATACTGTGTATTCAATCACTATGGAAGATGTATGTGGGCAGACAAAACTGAGTTGTTCTGTGTGTGAAGTAACCTCAAGTCGCTCCGCAGGCACATTTTGATGCAGACCAGTTTGTCAAGACAAAAAAGGACAAGACTAGGCTGAGATCAGAGGCTATACCCACCATCTTTGTGCATCGCCCTGTGGTCAAAAAGAGAAGGGCCCCTGCACCACGATTCACCCCGGGACCTGTATCTACAAAGCCCATAGCTCATGATCACAGCTATAGTGTGAAAGGTGACACAGGTATAATAAGTATGAACTCTTAGTAACAAAAGTCATATTTCTTATTTTTAAGTGGTATAATATTTTAAATGTTCGAAAATCTACAGTGCCATGTCTTCTACTTACATTAGTCTCAAAGATTGAGGGAAGAAGGGATGAGGAGACTGAGAGAAAGGAAAGTGAGGGTGAAGAAAGAGAGGACATGGCTAGTGAGGAGAGACAGGGAGGGTGCCAGCAGCCAGTCAGCATACGAGGGAACCAGCAGCCAGTCAGCATACGAGGGAACCAGCAGCCAGTCAGCATACAAGGGAACCAGCAACCAGTCAGCATACAAGGGAACCAGCAGCCAGTCAGCATACGAGGGAACCAGCAGCCAGTCAAACAGATCTATTAAAAAAATGAAAGAGAAAATGAAAGAGCCAAGAAGGAATCACCAAAAAAGCAAAGGCTGCACTAAGAAAAATCAGGAAGGAAAATGCAGCTCTCAAGAAAACAATGAACATTAGGGACAACAAATATAAGAACGTTTTCAAAAGACCAACTTAAGGCATTAGGCAGACTCACCACAAAGGGGATGAAATGGAGCAATGAGACAATTAAGAAGGCTTTAAAAATTCGCTTTGCGTGCGGACCAACGGGTTACAAAACTCTGCAGGAATAGCAGATTCCCCTTCCAGGAATAAGGACACTGCAAAGAAGGATGCAATGTGTTAAGTTTGAGCCTGGTGTGTAACAGCTAACATCACTGCCCCTCCACCTGCCAACATCACTGCCCTCCACCTGCCAGCACCCAGCCAGAGGAGCGCAACCAACAAAAACAAGCAAGGTGTCCCGTCATGTACCTGGAAGTTTGGGTTGGCAAAATGGAGTAAGAGAGGGACTTGAAAAACCTTGGTGGCTCTCTACTCATGTTGTTACAGTTGTCTTGGTTACAGCTCTCAAGTTTTTTTTTGTTGCCATTTCCACATCTTTAGAAAATATGAAATAAATGAAGTGAAATCAACCTCTTCTCTGGAGAACAAACTTTGATTTCTCTGTCTTGTGAGTTTGCAGTCTTGCAGTTTTGCTCCTCCACCTGTAACATCACTGCCCCTTCACTTGCCATACAGTAGGTTACTAACAAGATTACTTATATAATACAGTGATAGAATACATGTTTAGTATGCTTACTTATATAAAACAGTAGTATTAAACTTACCTTGTGTTTTCACTCTCACTTAAGTCCCTCTCCCTTTGCCATCAATCCAAAATCAGCTGAGCTGCAACATTATACAGACAGGTAACAATCAACATAATCACAAGGACACAATATGGCTCTGCTAAAAACACTCACTCTTACACGCACCAAAGTTATATTTATCTAATATTTAACTCCCTCCACCCCCGCATACAATCCCGTTTAGAAGCCCCTCTTCTCTAATTCAACAACGTTGGACGAAATGACATTAAGAGAACGGAATTTACAATTAAAAGGCTGTTCAACGTGTGTTGCTAACTTGATCCGGTATCCTAGCTTTATCTATTATCTGTAAACGTTCCCTAAATCTACTAATTTAGGGATAATCAACTGACATCCTTTAATACACATGTTAATTTGAATCAGATGTACTGATAATATCCGCAATATAAATCTTTAAACTTCGTCTTACCTTTAAAAGTCCGTCACGAACGGTCTATTATGCTGCAACTCTACAGCTCTGCTAGCCTTGGCGCTAACTTCCGGGGAACGATTGAGAGGCTCCACGGTCCGCCATTGCTGTAAAAAAGTGGTCCATTGGAGTGAACAGAGATGACGTAACTCTCAGTCTATACGACGCTGGGGCGGGCCATTCTGCACATGCGTTAAATGCGCTAAATATTTTAACGCAATTAATACAAAAATTAATGACCGCCGCTAACGCGATAATTTTTACAGCATTCATTTTTTTTCACTAACATAAAATAAATCTTACGTACCCCCTGCAGTACTCCAACGTACCCCTAGGGGTCCACGTACCCCCATTTGAGAACCACTGCTCTAAAGTACCACAGTCTCTTCTCCTAAATCCTTTTGAATTCTCCTATCCACTATCCCTTAAACCTGTGACGTTTCACTCAGAGGTCAAGGAATAGACGATATAGGGTTAGAACTTAGGAGCTAATTTTTGGACTATTCAACTGCAGCCCCGATCTGCCGCCCTGACCTATCTGCAGTGCGCATGTGCGAGATGGTCCCCCATTTTGGACAACTCCGTACGGCAACCCAAGTAGGACACTTGACAAAGTGGCTTTTGGCAAAGCACAAAAAGAAAACTCTCGAGAGATGAGTTATTGTTATTACAACGTGACTTCACTATTATTTAACAACCCTTTTTATTGGGTTCTTTTATTTGGGGTTAAGTACATTGTCAGAATAAGTGAGAAATGAATTTAACTAATGTTGGACAGCTATCATAATGAATAAATATTTACTGTGGATGTATGCAAAAATGTATGACATATAGCTGTTTAACAGAAGTTAGTTTTCTTTTTGTGCTTTGCCAAAAGCCACTGTGTCAAATGTCCTACTTGGGTTGCCGTACGGAGTTGTCCAATATGGCGGACCATCTCGCACATGCGCACTGCAGATAGGTCAGGGCGGTAGATCGGGTAGTGACAACGACACGGAAGAAAGAGAAAAAAAAACCCTGAAAATATGACATTAATAAGGACTGGAGAAACTAGATTTTAAAGCGTGTTTGATGACACTCTGTGGCACAGGGACTGTCGTTTAAGTATCGCGGACCAGCACCAGTACACGTAACTGCCGGTGACAACAATCACAACAAACATTTAGCTAACTCAGAGGCTAACAGCTGCATTGCAGTTCAAGCAGATTGGCGCGTTTCGGATCCAGAGTATTGATTAACTCGTACTGAGCAACACCATGGACTGCAACACGGCGGACGTTCCGAGTCAAGTGGCCCAAGACCCTCCAGGTTGTTAGCCTTACTATTTGTTTGTTTTGTTTATTTAACGCTAATTCATATCCAAACGATGTATTGGACTGCGTTGCAGCTAAAAGCTAAAATTAGCTTACAGTATTGAAGTAAAACACTACCACAACTGCTTTTACTACTGTGTATTTTAACAGTGAAGATGGTAGAGTTTCAAACTGACCAATACAATGACGTTATTTACCAGGATAGTATTTAAGAGAGTTTGATAGGATTAACAGTGTTGAAAGTAGTTAAAACGGTCTACTGTAGATGGGTAAAATGTTATAGTAACGTTACTTTTATTTCTCAATTATTTTAAACTGTTGAATCTACTATTACTTAAAAATAAACTCTGTAACTACAGGCGACAAACAATCATCCTTATGCTGTAACTTTAATATAGAAACAAAGGAAATGTGAGCAATGTGTTCGTAGATTAACTTGTATACTTGTAAACTTGTATTAAATTGTACTTGTAGTGGTCTATACTAGTGGTACTACTGTTAAAAAGTTGTGGCAGGGAGTTGTTTAAGCACTGTACCTCAGTAAAATGTTATGGTACTTTTGATTTCAGAACTTGTCCCCAAAGTGTTTTTAACTGTTCTAATACAACTTTTACTTATATGTCGAAGAAATACACATTTTGTATTACTCAATTGTGGACATGCCTTCTTTTTAGTCTCAAAGTATCTGTTAAAGAGTGTTAAACTTTAAATACATTTCTGAGTCAAATGTTTAGTCACTTCCAATATCTGGAAAATACTTTCTTAAATCAGATAATGCATTTGGTAGAAATGTTTTGTTAAACCTTTATGATCATTTTAATAGACCATATTTGAAATGTTATTATTGTTATTCATCCCATTGTGTCTCTGATCAGGGAGCACCTGCTCTGAAGATGACGTTACTCTCTCAAAGCTCCAGGCCAAGCCAGACATTGAGGAGAAGCAGTCACATGAAAACACACACAGCTCGAGCACTAAGTCAAAACAGGACACACGTGGTGAGTTCAAAACAATAAAACAGACAACAATTTGTGATGGTTAAAAGCTAAGGTAATACACGTTGTATGTTAATAGAGGTTTCTCAATACTCTAATTTCCCCTCCTCGACTCCTATCCTCGAGACTTAGTCCCACCCACAGGAGATGCGAGCGGAGGACTGAGGAGGGGAACCGAGGAGAGAGGAGGGGAAGCAGCAGGCGGTTAGAGAAATGAGAACTCCTCTCCTCTGAGCGGTCATTTTAAAGAGACGTCCATTAATGATGACAGGAGGCACAGCAGCACTCTGTCTGATGGACAGATGTGTTCATGACGTTTATATATTTACTTTTAATTCATTGACAGTGCGGTATAATGAGACAATAACAGGCTACAGATGCGGACATATACACACACAATTTCAGAATCAAACAAGTATGAGAGCACTCATAACGTAACACAATCAGAGACTGGCTATATATCTCCCCCCCCCCCCCCCTCTCTGGTCGCTTATATGAGGAATTGCAATTATGGGCCAAAAGTTTTATTTTGGCCAATATTTTTATGTACTTGTACAAGTATTAGAAGTAAGCATAGGACACCAAACCAACTGAGACCCGTCTGTCCGCCGCATCTACGCACTGTACAACACACACACCTACACACTGTACCACACACACCTACTGCTCCTAAAGCATAATCAGGCTACAGCCGTTGTGTATTTTATTATGTGAAGCACTAAATGCTCTTAGAAAAATATCGACTCTTTGTTTGTAGATATCTACTAAACTACAGCATACAAATACAGAGAGTCATTTAGGCCTGTTATACTGAGTGTTATATATTATACACACTGCTCTGCTTTCTGCACGGACCTAACAGCTGTTCACACTGTAAACATCGCGTCGCGATGAAAGCAATTACTAAAATAATATCCGGGGGATGCATGCAGAGCTGTCATTTGCTGAGATCAGTCCGGCCGTGCGTCACGCCTCCACCGTTCCCGGAAATGCATCCGTGGAGGACCCATCAGTGTCTCCTCGATTAGAGCTGCTCCAGAGAGCCTCCTCGATGCTCGGTCCTCGATGTGCATTTAGAGAAATGAGATGTCCTTCAACATGGCGAGCTGAAATCCATTTCCGGGTCACTACCGGAGGACCGAGGAGTCGAGGAGGGGAAATTAGAGTATTGAGAAACCTCTACTGTCTTCCCCTGTTTTAGCTTCTGATGACCCTTCAGATGATGAACCTTTGATCAAAAAGAAAAAAGTCTCTGCTCCAGCTGAGGAAGTGGAGGAAAAAGACAACACGTCACTCAAATCAAATGGCACAAGTGACAAGAAAGCAGGTTGTTACATAATCATGTCACTTACAACATTTCAGCTATATAAAGTATGGCTTTAAATCTTTTGATATATCTAAACGTTTCAGATATGAACACAGATGATGATTCGGACGATGAGCCTCTCATAAAAAAGGCCAAAAAGCCCTCAAAAGCTGCAAAGAAGACTTCCTCGATCTCTCCAAAAAAATCAGTTGATTTGAAGAAGAAAGGTAACATACACTCACAAGCCACTTTATTAGGCACACCTTGCTAGTACCGGGTTGGACCCCTTTTGCCTTCAGCTTCACCTTAATTCTTTGTGGCATAGACTCAACAAGGTGCTGGAAACATTCCTCAGAGATTTTGGTCCATATTGACATGATAGCAATCACGCAGTTGCTGCTGATTGGTCGGCTGCACATCCATGATGCAAATCTCTCGTTCCACCAAATCCCAAAGGTGCTCTATATGATTGAGATTTGCTGACTGTGGAGGCCATTTTAGTGACAGTAAACTCATTGTCATGTTCAAGAAACCAGTTGGAGATGATTTGAGCTTTGTGACATGGCACGTTATCCTGCTGGAAGATGGTTACACTGGTCATAAAGGGATGGACATGGTCAGCAAAAATACTCAGGTAGGCTGTGGCGTTTTTAACCATGCCCAAGGGGCCCAAAGTATGCCAAGAAGATATCCCTCTCACCATTACACCTCCACCACCAGCCTGAACCATTGATAGAAGCCAGGATGGATCCATACTTTCATGTTGTTTACACCAAACTCTGACCCTGTGGTCCTAATGTCGCAGTAGAAATCGAGACTCATCAGGCAAGGCAACATTTTTCCAATCTTCTATTGCCCAATTTTGTTCAGCCTGTGCAAATTGTAGCCTCAGTTTCCTGTGCGTAGCTGACAGGAGTGGCAACCTGTGTGGTCTTCTGCTGCTGTAGCCCCTCTGCTTCAGGGTTCCACATGTTGTGCGTTCAGAGATGGTCCCCTGCATACCTTGGTTGTAACGAGTGGTTATTTTAGTTACTGTTGCCTTTCTATCATCTTTAACCAGTCTGGCCATTCTCCTCTGACCTCAGTCTGGCATCAACAAGGCATTTTTGCCCAGAGAACTGCCGCTCACTGGATATTTTCCCTTTTCGGACCATTTTCTGTAAACCCTTGAGATGGTTGTGCGTGATAATCCCAGTAGATCAGCAGTTTCTGAAATACTCAGACCAGCCGCTTGGCACAACACCCCTGCCATGTTCAAAGTCACTTAAATCACCTTTCTTCCCCTTTCTGATGCTCTGTTTGAACTTCACCAGGTTGTCTTGACCATGTGTATATGCTTAAATGCATTGAGTTGCTGCCATGTGATTGGCTGATTAGATATTTGTATTAACAAGCAGTTGAACAGATGAACCTAATAAAGTGGCCAGTCAGTGTGTGTTCTCTACATTGACATGCGACAGAAAGGTGCTGTTCTCTGTAGCAGACGCGTGATTGTAACTTCCATTATTTACACAGAATCCCTGGATAACGATGATCATGATTCGGATTATGAGCCTCTGAGTAAACCTGGCAAGAAACATTACCCCAAACGTGAGAGAAAGTCACTATCTGGGACTCCTAGAAAAGCGGCCTCAGTCAGATCACAAAGGAACGCAGCAAGGAAAAAGGGTAGGAGTTCAAACTTCTAGTATTTAGAAACTTTACTACTCTATATCTCAATACTTTTTCCCCCCTTTACAAACATATTTTGAAGTATAATACAAACAGTTTAAACTTGACTTGTGCATTGATCAGTAGTCATCTATAAGCAACATATTTACATGTGCTTTGCTAACCAAACTCAAGTACTTTCACTACATATTTTTGATTGCAGGAGTGGTCACTAACCTATTTATAGGCTACTGTTTTATGACAATGTTTACTTAAGTTACCTAGTTAAGGAAATATTTTGTTATGACTGTTTTGGGGATATGCCTTGTTTTCAGTCTCGTTAACTAGACACACGTTTCTGAGTTAATTGTAGAGTTGGCTTTAAGTAGTGGAAAATACGTACTTAAATCAGGATATGTATACTAGAAAAAAAGGAATTTTGTTGCGTCCAAATATATTGTTGAACTTGTAAATCATTTTACCAGACCAAAATTTAAATGTTATTACTGTTTTCTTCATCATGTCTGATCAGAGAATAACAGCTCCTGCTCTGAAGACGACGTTAACTCAAAAAAGGAAGAACAAGGTGAGTTAAAAGATAAATAAGACTGACTGTCAACAGTTGTAACAGTTCAAAGCTAAGCTGATGCATTCTATAATTGTATTCCTTCCCCTGTTTTAGCTTCTGATGACCCCTCAGATGATGAACCTTTGATCAAAAAGAAAAAAGTCTCTGCTCCAGCTGAGGAAAAAGACAACACGTCACTCAAATCAAATGGCACAAGTGACAAGAAAGCAGGTTGTTACATAATCATGTCACTTACAACATTTCAGTCGGTAAAGTATGGCTTTAAATCTTTTGATATATCTAAACGTTTCAGATAAGAATGCAGATGATGACTCCGATGATGAGCCTCTCATAAGAAAGGCCAAAAAGCCCTCAAAAGCTGCAAAGAAGCCTTCCTTGGTCTCTCCAAAGAAATCTGTTGTTATTAAGAAGAAAGGTAACATATGTTCTCTACATTGACATGCAACAGATAAGGGCTTTTCTCTGTTGAAGAAACTTTTGTACTTACTTTCTTTTCTCACCCAGAATCAATGGATGACGATGATGACTCTGATGATGACTGTGATGATGAGCCTCTGAGGAAAGTTGGCGAGAAACGTTACCCCAATCGTCAGAGAAAGTCACCATCTGGGACTCCTAGAAAAGCGGCCCCAGTCGTCAGATCAAAAAGGAACTCAGCAAGGAAAGAGGGTATGAGTGAAAATGTGCACGTCAAAAGTAATCAAAAATGCTTTACTTGTAATACTTTCACCAAATATTTATGTTTTGTTTGTTGTAGTTAAATACGGTGAGTCTTCTGGTGACAGCTCAGATGATGAACCACTGTCACCAATGAAGAGGAAGTTGACAAAGGCGCCTAAAGACAGCAGCTCCGGTGATGAGGATGTGCCCTTGGTGAATCTGGTTGCCAAAAAGAAGGAACCAGTGAAGAAAAACACAAAGAAGAAAACCGCAGCGCAAGGCAGAGGGTCCACAAAGAGACGAGGTACTGTAGCAGGAATCATGACACGATCAAAACATGATGACATTTTAATATCCATTCCTTACCTCTGTGGCTGTTGTTTGGCAGGATCCTCCGATGAAAGCTCAGAGGATGAACCCTTGAGTAATCTTTCGGAAAAGAACAAACAACCCAAAAAGGCTTCAACTCCGAAGAGGAACACAAAGTCAAAAAAGACGACAGTGTCAGGTAAAGAGTCCAGCCCAGCCAGTGTTAGCCAGTTGAAGTGAAAGAAAAGAAAACACTTATCGTAACATCAACAGTGAGATTCCTAACTCTTTACTTGAAAAACAGATACTCATTAAAACTTTATTTTTGTGTTATTGTGAGTATTTTAAAGCATTTTTTCTTGTCTTTTATTAATATTAAAATAATTACAACTTTTTAAATTTGATTTCTAATTGTGTTATCTCATTCAAAGGGATATACAACAAATTGAAAAGACAGGAAAATAAATACAGGAATACAAATTCTTTATAAGCATTGTGTATTCTTTATATTACAGTATTTTACAATATAGAAAGAATAGATTAAAACAATTATGGATTTCTATTTTCTGTCAATCATTTATGTTTGATTCATATTTTTTTAGAGTCGACAAGCGATAGTCTGGACGATAAACCCCTGATTAATCTTGGGGAAAAGAAGAGCACAGACAGACAAACAAAAGTCAAACCGAAGGCTTCACCTGCGAAGAAGAAGAGGAACGCCGGTGACAGAAAATTAAAATGAACAGTGGAGATAATGTGGTTCCTCAGCAAATACTTTACTGGATCAACAAATATTTACGTCTGTGATTGATGTGTTTTTATTACTTATTTTTCAGAGTCAAAAAGCGACAGCTCAGACGATGAACCTGTAATTAATGTTGCGAAAAAGAAAACCACAGACACACAAAGAAAAATTAAACAAAAAGCTTTACGTGCAAAAAGGGAGACGAACACAGGTGACGGCAAAATGCAAATCTTAACACCAACAGTTGAGATAATGAGGTAAACACATTCCTATTATTTTATGTTTCCAATCATACTTTTTCAGAGTCAACAAGCAGCTCAGATGATGAACCCTTGAGTAATTTCGGGGAAAAGAAAACCGCAAACATACAAACAAGGAAAAAAACGAAGGCTTCACCTGCAAAGAAGAAGAACATAGGTGACAGAAAATCCATGTTAAACAACATCTTAGAAAATGGTTTACCGTGAAGCACATACCTATTGTGTTAGGTATTTATGTTTTCAATTGTTATTTTTCAGAGTCGGCAAGCGACAGCTCTTATGGTGGGAAAAAGAAAAGCACAAACAAAAGAAGAAAAAACAAACCGAAGGCTTCACCTGCTAAAAATAAAAAGAGGATTACAGGTGACAGTAAAAGTAAAAAGCATATCACTACACCAGCAGTGTAGATGATGTGGTTCCTTATGAAAACCCCTTCCCTAGAAACCATTTTTTAAAAGGCCCTCTTTCCTGTAGTGTGTTCGATAGGTTTAATGCATGAAAATGGTCTGCAAAGGCTCAAATCCCTCTGTTTCCTCCAGAGAGAGTTTCTCTCCCACCCACTACCCAAACCACACCCCCTTCGATAACATAAAGACATCACTATGTAACACTTACGCTTCTGTTAGCTAGTGCTCCAAAACATTGTACAAGATGGGGTAGGGACATCTCCATGCAGTTGTCCAATCACAACAGTATTTTTGTACGTTACAGCATGTAAACACGTCACGGTAGGAGTACAATATACATATATCAAACTGAAAAGGTGCATAACAGGGCCCCTTTAAGAAGACGTGGTATTGTGAAGCATTCTCTTATTATCTGTCTTGCACTGACGTTAAAAATAATACTTTTTCAGAGACGACAGGCGACAGCTCAGATGATGAACCCTTGATTAATGTTGGGGAAAAGAAAACCCCAGACAGACAAACAAAAAACAAAACAAAGGCTTCACCTGCGAAGAAGAACAACACAGGTGACAGAATCTGCATATAACGACACCAACAGTGGAGACCATTTAGTTGCTCAGCAAGAGTCTTCACTGGATAGAAGAATATCTAAGAACATTTTTATAGTAGGACATTCCTATTATGCTTTCTATTTATTTTACTTGAATTATTTTCAGAGACGACAAGCAACAGCTCAGATGATGAACCCTTGATTAATGTTGGGAAAAAGAAAACCCCAGACAGACAAACAAAAAACAAAACAAAGGCTTCACCTGCAAAGAAGAAAAAGAACGCAGGTCCTCACTGGATAAAGAATATTCAGGAATGTGTAGAATTGTAAAGCATCTAATATTGTGTGTCATGCATTTGTGTTTTATATTTCAGAGTGGACCAGCAGCAGCTCAGATCTCTCCGATGGCAGCTCGGACTATGAACCCTTAGTTAATCTTGTAAAAAGGCAAAGTAGAGGCAAACAAACGAAAGCTTCACCAGCAAAGAAAAAGAGGAACACAACTCCCAAAAAGCCAAAAAAGAAGAATGTTTCAGGTAAAAAGTCTTGGCTCGTAAAGATATATTAACAGAGTTAAAATACATAGCATAACAAAAGGAGTGTAGGACTATTTCTAGAGGCAACACAATGTGTTCCTAAAAAAAAAAAACACGAAAATAAATATTAAAGAAAATGTAGTATTGTGAAGATTTTATTTTTTAATTGATCAATCTGGGTTTTTGTAGTTATTAGCCACATTTTTTGTATCATTCTTTTTCTTCAGCGTCTTCAAGCAACAGTTGCGACGATGAGCCTTTATTCGAAGCCGCTAAACACCCACAAGTGACCAAACTCATGAGAATAATCGTGGAGAGGTGTGATCTGGAAGAAGCCGGAGACATAGGAGCCCTGCACAAAACCAGTCCAGGTACTTATTACATGATCAAGTCATTGTATATGTTACTATAACATCTGAAAAAAAAGACTAACGTTATTCCTACACTCCAAAACAGAAAAAAAGATTCCTGATGATGAAATGATCTCGAACATCGACTCACCAGAAGAAGAATAAGCAGATGGAATACTGGTTATGGTGTTTTTTTGATAGTTTTATTGTTGAAAGTGGAAATCTGCCAGAGAGATAGCTCCTTAAAGAATCCCAGTGGTATTGTTAAGTTTAAATGTGTGTTTTGTATACAGTACATACATTAGGTGTTGGGAAATTTACTCCCATTTTTCTTTTTACTTTGGGACCAGATTTAGCAGGTTCCTGATAAAAATGTGATGTCGTCTTTTATCTTCTTTTACTATTTTTAATATTGTTTGCACTAACTGTGTTCTTTCTGGTTTTAAATGTTTTTAAAGAATATTTTAACACATTGATGTAAGTGATATTTGTGCTTTCATATGAACATTTTACTGTGATTGTCAAGTCAATCAATGATTTTTGCACACTGAAATCACAAATGTGTTCATTTAATTTTGACTCAATTCAACATTTTGACATTGGGCTGCAGTTGAACCATTTCTCAAAAGAGGATTTTACTGTGGGAAAATTATTTATATTGTTCATTCAATGTTTTAATATTCAAATCACGTTCGACCCATGTGTTAACAAAGCCAATTGAAAGAAAGAAAATACTGTTCAAAAGCAATTTGTCTTGTTCAACAAACCAAAATTGAAACATAGTAGGACATTGTTTTTGTATTAGTTGGTGTGTTTAATCTAGTATACTATATCGTATAGAAGAAAAAATAAAGTTTTTAAAACATTTCTACCAAAAGTAAAAGTACTTATTATCCAGATTGGCCAATCTCGGAATGATATATATATGTTTTCATTATAAATATTGATGCATTAATAGGTTTATAATAGCTTTTAAGGTGGAACTATTTATTATTATTTTATTTACTGCTGGGTAGTTTGTGAATTTTAATCCAGGTGTAACTAAAGTCCTATAAGTGCTGAGTATGTTTTATATCATTAATCCATATCTGCAAAATAACTTAAGGTATTAAATAAATGTGGTGGAGTAAAAGTACAATACTAGCTGGAATTGTAGTGGGGTAGAATAAAAAAGGAGCAGAAACTAGAGATACTCATGTTTGTAAAGGACAAACTTCCTCATTGAGCTTAAGTACAGTACTTGAGTAACTGTACTTTTACACTACTGGCAATGGGAAAGATGAGGTACAAGTTACCATACAAGCTGTATTATCTATGGTTTAAATTGATATGTAGTATGTCTATAGAATATATCAAAAGAGAGCTATGCAATACTACAAATAAGACCACAAGGGGCAAAGCACCAGTGGGAGGCAGCTAAATGCTACAGATGCACTTACTGCATCTGAGCCTACTCTGCCGGAATGATGAAGAAGAAGCCATCTGCGACTTCCGCTGTAAGAGCCCACAGTCCAGTCCTCATAACGGTCCATATCACCAATACAAAAACTGCTGATTTACAACTTAATACAAGACAACTTGAACCAGAAAAGGGTTGTTTGTATTTCGGCTTGTCACCTGTGTAGTTTACCACAAAGCGAAGTACTGATTTGAGGGCTCTTGGGTTAGCTAACCTCTTGTTAGCTAGCATGCTGGTGTCTCAACACAACAGACAACTCCTCGGATTAATTGTATCTCGTCATGACTGAGTTAAAATGTCGGAAAAAATACACTTTGGATGGAGATAAAGAAGAGGGGGAGAGCCAACATGAACCTGAGGTGCAGACGACAAGTAAGTTCGGCGAATTTTGCGCCTTGCTAGCTAAAACGGTTAGCTTCCTGTTCAAAAAACATCCGGGTAACTTACATTTACATTTGTACACAGCTTGTCGTTAAAGTACCTAACTGTTGTAACCTGACCTTGTATTAAAGAGCCGGTGAAAACAGAGGAGGATGAGGTGTCCATTGGCAGAAATGGAGCCGGAAAGCAGCAGAAAGATGAGGGTGAGGTTAAAGAAGAGGACGCTCAACATAAAGAAGAAGAATCAAAAACACCCGAGTCACCTGTTAAAAGACCCACGAGATCTTCTGCAGGTAAATTAATGCCCTGCAAACTGATCAATATTACTGTCAGTCCACTGTTTTTTTCCCACTCTACCAATGCTTCTCTGATCATCTTTTTGTATGGCTGTGTCACTTCTATACAACGTTTTATTGTACTCAATAAGCCATATAATCAAAATGAGCATAAACCTCTTAATGTTTTGTGACATTTAGGAAGACCTGACTTTAATCATATATTATTGTGTAAAAAAACATTTGTAGGCCTATACTTCCTCTAAAACCACATGTCTGTATCCTGAGTTGCACAGGAAATGCTGATGGACAGATAAAACAATCATACGAGCAATTCATACAATTTCACTCACCTTCATTGGAACACACTAAAAACTTGAAGGGCAAAGTGAAAAAGAATGCATTAATGCAACCCTTGATTCAGATATGCTTCAAAAATGTTAAGTTTTCTTCATCGGCCCATGCTACTACCTTTCACCAACTTTCATGAACATAGGTCAACTAATGTTTCTGTTATCCTGCAGACAAACAAAAACTGAACTTAACATAACTCTGTGTAGGAGGTATTGATTAACTTAAAAAATTACTTTTTTTTATGTGAATCTAGACTAATTGATCTTTTTGTATTGCTCTCACTACCTTGTTTAACCTCGGAAATCTCACAACAGGTTTATAGTACCTTTTTCATGTAAAGTGTGTGCCAATTAATTTTTTCTTATTGTTAATCACAATACAAACATTTTTGTATCTAATTTAAAGCTTAAGAACAATACTGAACTAGAATTCAGCTAAAAAGAGTTGTAAAATAACTGGAAATAGTCAAACAAATTAAAATTATTTTTATTTTTTATAGAGAATCGCGAAAAAAAGAGTTTCTATGAAAATACAGGCAAAAACGTGTCATTATACTAATAAGTATGATGTGATATATGGTGTGTTCACTGGTATGTGCTCTGCAGGTTTTTTGCAGCGCCTGTTGAGGGTGGTCTTCGGATGTCTGGCAGCAGTTGCCTGTGGCATGCTTTATGCAGCGTATCTGTCTGCTTATCATGACAGGAAGTTCTGGTTTTCCACTAGACAGGTGGGTGACTTTGTTTTTCAGGAGTCTGCCTGCATGCATTTCAAGTTCACTGCATCAATTCTGAAATTCAATTACTTGTGGCTCAGGAGCTAGAGCGGGAAATCACCTTCCAGGGAGGCAGCGGGCTCTACTATTACTACTACAAGCAGATGCTGACTGCAACACCTTTCGATAGAGGTACATTTATTCTTATTCTAGAGAGATATTAAATACGACAACAAAACGACTTACTTACTACCTATAAAGGTCACTATGCCCTTGTCAATCAGCTATGTGGTGTATACAGCAGGGCTATTCAACTACACATTCAGTTGGGCCAGATTTTATAACTACAAAATTCAGCTGGGCCAGACATTCAGCGGCATGTAAAAAGCGGGTAGTGACACATTTTAAACCAACAAATATTACTGCGATGAAATTGCATTAATTGAACAGAATCTGAAAAAAAAGTGCACAGTTGTAGCATTACATTTGTTTGCTTTAGAAGTCAAATATTCAGGTTATTTTTTTTGAACCAGGCACATCACAAAGTGCATTTACTGAATACAATAATAGCAGTCTTAATACATTTCCTGACATACAAAAAAAACAGCTAAAGAGCAATGCAACACAAAGAGGTAGTACTGTAGCAATACTATTTTTTCGCTTTTCAAGTAATAACAAAAAAATCATACGTTTTGGTCACATTTGACCCAGACACATTACAAAGTCCATTTAAATGAATACAGAAAGAACTCTCAAGTTACCCTTCAGTGCACAAACCCATAACAAGGGATACGGGTAACTATATGAATGAATACTACACTACACGTCTACTATAGTAAACTAGGTGCTTACTATCACCTCATTTGTGATTTGTCATAGCTGACTTTCTCAATGGGGGAAGGGACATTTTTTGTTTTGAACAAGAGCAGTGATTTTTGGCTCATAGGATATCAATGCAATCCTAAAACATTGGTGAAAAGTGCTGTCAGTCAGGGAGCAGCGAGTGCTACTTTTGATTGAGTTCATGTGTGAAAAGCTTGATTCACATGTGTATGTTGATCCAAACATACTGAGCACACAGATCGCTACTTTCTGAACGTTAGGGAACTGCCGTTTTTGACATCACTCCAAAACTTCGCTGGCCCGTTAGTGCGCTGCATGTCAATAAGTTCCAGTGTATATTTCCCCTTGTCGATGCAGGGAACCACTTCCTTTGCTCTGGTTCATACGTCCCCCTCTATTGCAACAGTGAAGGGGTCTCTGACAAAGCCCATCACCTCTGTGGGCAGAGCAAGTCCATCCAATCGACCGGCAAAGTTCTCTTTCAACCTCGCAATGAAATCTGTAATCACATCCGTGATTTGTGCCGTAGATGTGTTTGGGGAGCGTCGGAAAATGCAGCATCCGACCCGTGCTCAAGTCGGTCGCGAAAAGGTCCAGCTTGACTTGGATCTGCTCCACAAGATCAATTACCGTTTTGTCTCTGTTTACGCTTCAGAGTTGAGAGAGACATGTTTTAGAGTTGCTTTCATAGGACCACCGTTACTAGCACCACTAGATGCACTTTCAAAAAACGTGCTGCGTTGTGGTTTGGTGGTTTCTATGCAACGCGGAGTATTGCGTTCATGGTCTGTACTAGTGTAAGAATTTGGCTACGGGAGGCTGGGCCACTCGGGAGTTGGTTCTGGGCCGCATCTGGCCCGCGGGCCGCCAGTTGAATAGGCCTGGTATACAGGAAAAAAGGGTCGCTTGTGTATACTCACCAATATAGACTAAAAACCATCTTGTGCAATAACCCACGGCCTCAACAGTGCGATGAACACTTTTGCATTTTGCTCTTGTTATTACTAGCTGCTACTTAACTTCATTTTGTAATGTTAGTTTTCTTATTTTATTTTGTCTGCATTGTACATGTGACGTAACAATGTACATTTCCCTGCTGTGACTAAAGCATGTGTAATGTTCTGATTTTGCAGGGTTTTATGAGCTGATGATGGATAACAGGACAGTTGCAGGGCAGACCATCAACGCAGTGGTGCGCTTGTCTCTGTACCCAGAGCTCATCACCAGCTTTATATACAGATTCACAGGCAGCGAGGTGAGAGGGGTTTTGTTGTTTCTGATATGCTATGGACTAGACATTGGTTTCATATTTGTTTACCAGATGGAGAGAAGGAAGAAAGGTACTAAATACTGTAATTACTGGCAAACACATTGAAAACTATCATAATGCCTTGATTTTTTATGTAGCGATTGGTTAAGAGCATTTTTATTTTAGCTGGTTTGACTCAGTTTAACAAGTATTAATAGAGACAGTTAAATGAGTTTTTTACATGTCAGATTCATTGGTTTACCACTGGAAATGGCCCTGAGGTGCCATGCTGGGTTGTATTTGATCTTCTCAATCTGGCCCATGTCAACACAAGTGGAGCTGCATGGCACAAGAAGAAGCATTATTTGATTTGATTTAAAGTCACAATAAAAGCCCCAAACTAAACCGACCAATGCCGAGTACAACAATGATTCTCCATGTAGTTTAAAAAGTCTCATCTGCTGCCATTGCAGTGGACTTTTCACATAATATTGCAAAAAATTATTCAGTGCACTTAGTAAGGAAAAGTGGAGGGAAGTCAGCTTTTGCTTTGCATTATATGGCAATGAATAACGATAGCACCGAACAGAAACATGGACTTATTTTGTCGTATGGTTAAACTTAATTAGGTTACATCAATAAGCACACCGTATCACCCCGACAGGGTGAGCAGGATCCCGACGCATAGCTGGAGGTTTTGAACCAATGTCCAAACTGACCAGAATCCCGTATTCAATACAATGTCTCTGCCTTCAGGAGTTTGTGGAGCCAATTTACTTCTACATCGGAGCCGTGTTTGGGCTGCAGGCGATCTACGTGTCTGCCCTGTTTGTTTGTAGCTGGGTGATGAGCGGCACCTGGGTGGCCGGCATGTTGGCCGTGGCCTGGTATGTGATCAACAGGTAAGAGGAATCATGCGGCCTGCTTTCTCTGCATGCCTCATCTATATTCTGCTTCTGTCAATGTGGCACTTGTTGTTTGGTTAGGGAAGTTTAAGGTTCTATTTGTTTAGCTATCGTTTGTGTTTGTTGTTTTGGGCATTGCTAATTTTTCCGAAGTCATTTAACTGCTTTTCATGGTGTTGCTGACCCTTTCTTGGGAGTGGGGAATCGCAGCGCATATTGTGACATAACAACAGGACATAACAGGTTATTTCTTCCTCAGACCTGACACAACCAAAGTGGACTATGCAATTCCTCTGCGGGACAACTGGGCTCTGCCTTACTTCTCTTGCCAGGTTGCAGCTTTGACTGGATTCCTGACTAATAACATCAGCTCTGCCACCGAGGTGAGCCTCTCGTGAACACAAAAACATACTGTACCATATCAAAGTAAGGTGTAATTCTGCATTCACACACACTGATGCACTGTATTTCTCTGCAGCTGTTTTGCTATCTTACCATGAGTGCCACCACCTTCACTTTCCTGCTGGTGTGGGAACATAGCCACTACGTGCTCTTCCTCCAAGGCCTCTGTCTTTTCTTCCTCGACGCTTTTGACCTTTTGCCATCACGTAAGGTAAGGGAAGTCAAGATCAAGAAATCAAGAAAAAGTCCAGCACCTAAAAAAAACACAATTTATCTGTTTTCAGAATGAACAAAATACATTATTACATATTTATAACTGACCTGTAGAGGTGCTAGTATGCTGATTGTGTTACTTTCAATCACCCAGGCAATGTATCCTACTGTTGTCATGCTAAGCTAACCCCCTTTGCCTGAAATGCCTCCATTGGACTCTTTTGTTTACTTCCTGAACATAATGACATCATTATGGAACACTTGCGCTCCTATTGGCTTGCGCTCTAACACATTGTATGTAAGGGGCGGGACATCTCTTAAGAGGTTGACCAATCACAACAGAGCAGGCCAGCTAACCAATCAGAGCAGACTGGGCTCTGGTTTCAGACCAAGCGGCAAATTCTGTGGAAGAGCCGGGACGCCAATACGGAAGTGGCACACACTGCAGTTCATATATTGGCCGATAGAGACTGACTGCAGAAAGGAGCAATTTCCATAGAACCCCATGTTAAAATGCCCAACTTTACAGCAGAAAAAAACATGTTTCTAACCATGGATGCAATAAATATTATTATGAATATAGTTAGATTCCACCTTCATGATTATGGATCTGTGAGTGAAATGTTTTCTAACAAGACCCTTTTATTTATATTGGGTCTTAAAGTTTTTTGCATAAATTAGGGCATGGTCACATTGAGTGACGGCTCTGTGAAGTGACTGCTACTGTTAGCTTCTTGTGTCTCTGCTAGCTGCTCCGTGAAGCTACAGGCACTCTGCCTGTTCAGCTCATCCAGGGAACACAACTTGCCCCCGGCCGTGTTTGTTTGTTCTTCATGCTTATATATCGGACTATTGTGACTCGCTCTGCGGTTGAAACAGACGGTGCATGAATGCGGTTTTGCGGTAAGTGAAATTCGAGTACTTATTTATGTGTTAATGATTTTAATCAGCTACGTAATTAATGTTAAGGCTTGGGTTAGCGTGTAAGCGAGTGGTAGCTACATCGGTGCTAACGATGCTAATAGTAGCCTCCAAGTTAAAATCATAGACTATTTATAAAGGTTAAAACGAAATAGACAAGCGTTAAGTGGGATAATACTGTACAACAAACAGCTTCTGTTTGAGGTTGATAAAATAAGGTCATCCTTGTAACTTAGAGAGATATTTTATTATTTAGGTAGGAACTGTATGCATCGCTAAGGTTAATTTAAATTGGCTATGCTCAAGTATGTAGACAAGCTAACGTCGAAGTAGTGTATGTGAAATCAACCTCACAATAAGATGTGTGTATATTAAAATTATTAATGTCATATTTCAAGATGATTACTTAGATATTAAAATATGGTTGGTTGAGCTGGAGTTCATTATTGAGCTTACACGTTAACATCACAGTCATCTGAAGAACAAACCCAAACCTTGTTGTTTTTATGAATTGCATTACCAAATGGGTATCAAATAAACAGTAAGCATTGGTAACACAACTTCCAAAGTTACAGTAGAATAAAAAGGACCCTGACTCGGACAATACACAATCCAACATGTTCAACAGAAGATAATCAGTTATATTGTTTGTACACATGGTACTTTACATATATATCTGTTTGTTTAAGGTGTCCAGGTGATGCAGACAGGCTGGACCAGAGAGTGAGAGACAGAACTGGATTCCTCACAGCAGTGAACTTCAGCACAGGTACAAAGACTCTCTTTTTCATACTGTACAAAGAATCAAGAAAGTATTGACTTTAATACACTGATATACATTCCATTAAACAATACTAGATCACCTACACATCAGTGAAGTTGAGGGTTTTTTCTGTGCAAAAAGTTACATTTAGATGTTAACAAGCAATATGATTTTGTCAGCTTTCTAATTTAATGTATGGAAGACAAAGATATTTAACACATAGTGAGAACTGCTACTATTTATCTGTCAATATTGTCTGTAAAAACGTGGTAAAAGTTATTCTTTCAGTGAGACAACAGAGCAAGCTTCTACAGTTGCATTACGTTTTGATAACAGTTAAATATTATTTTGATAACATATATTTCAATGTTGATGAACTTCATACTATTCATTCATAATCTGATTTGTCTTTGTAGCTCACTGTTGAAATAAAAAAAAACTATTAAATTACAAAATAATTATATCTCCAGGCCCTAAACACACAAACACACCGCTTTCGCAAATAACACACTTGTTCTGCAATTTTATGTTTCTTGTAATTTTTGTTGGGAAAAGACATGCCTGAAAGACACAACATTTTCTCCTTCTCTGAGGGTCAAGAAGAACATCCAAGAGGAACATTAAAAGCTGATGTTATGAGATTGTAAGACCAGTACACTAAGAATCTACTTTTATTGTAAAAACAGTCAGCTGATCGAATGCACCTATTTCCACATCTACACTCCATCAGCTGATTATTTGTATTGGCCTCGCTTTATGAACTTCACATCACTTGTGCCGCAGAGTTTGCAATGTCACAAATAAATGGGGCCAATCTTCATTCAGATGTGAATGTGTAATCTAACATTTTCAGTAAGAATAATGGACAAAAGGTGTACAAATACAATTTATTGAAATGTGAACCAAAAGTTAATCAAATGTGTTAAATAAAATGGACAGAAGGTGTAAACCTATTAAATGTAGGGACGTAACGATATATCAAATATCGTGGTAAATAAATGTCTCAATACCGTCGTGAGACTTTTTTTATTTTTTTATATATAATTTTTTAAACCTTTATTCAACCAGATGGTCCCATTGAGATCATCAATCTCTTTTTCAAGGGAGACCTGTCCAACATGGCAGCAAGTAGGTTACAACACAAACATAAAGCAACAGATAACAATAAAGGACATCCTATTTACAGGGCTACATATACATACCTAGAGACATTGACAAGTACCAACAGTATATTTATATCTCACCCTGTCAATAAGCCTCACCTTCTTGGCAACAACTGTATTGTTTTTGAAGTGGTGGAGAGACAATGCACAGTTTTACCCACTGCTGTCACCCATGGCCAAAGCATATCTCTCTGTCCCAGCAACATCAGTACCAAGCGAGAGAGTTTTTTCCACAGCAGGGGATATTGTAAACGCCCAAACATCCCAGCTTCTACCTCGAAATGTGGACATGCTCATATTCCTAAAAGATAACCTCGATGATGCTGAGTGAGTGAGTTAGAGTTTAGTTACTTGAAAAACTAAAGTGAAACTTGATTTATTCTATTGCAGGGTCTGATTATTATATTGTTGACACTTTAAAATACTAATATCCTACTAAAATGCTGTACAAATCAGATTTATTATTTAATAAAGAAAAAAAATTCCAAGAAAAAAAATAATTCACTTTTCTTTCTTTATTTTTCAATATCGCGATAAATATCGTACCGTGGACTTTTTATCGCGATATTATCGTACCGTGAGTTGTTGGTATCGTTACATCCCTAATTAAATGTATAAGTAAACACATTTAGTCAAATAAAGTGACAGACTAGGCCTGTGCAGTTGGTATCAGCTTTGCCCAGCATGGGCTCCTCCATCAGGCCTGGACCTCCTCGCTGAGGAAAGACCCTCAGTCCTCTCCAAACCAACAGACAGGACGTCCATCACACGGAGGTTTCTCCCTGAAGTCTCTGCAGCTCAGGACACCACGCTGTCTCAATCCGTCCACACTGAATATGAGAGGGGGAAAATGAAAATAACAAATGCTTTAGACAATAAGAAACATAAAGTTGACTGTTGAGTTGCTCAGTTTTTTTAGATTTTCAATACTATTACTGTATAACTAATATATCAGGTTAAGAGGCACATTCAAATAAAGATTGGTCTTTAAATACATGTTGTCTTTTGAATTGTTTGTCTAAAGTCAAGGATCTAGAACTGGTACTTAGTTTTAATGATACAGTCTGGTTATTATGCTGTTTGGAGGAGGCCTCACAGGTAAGAGTACTAACTAGCTACCATCACATTTACCTTCAGTGTTTCCCCTAGGATGGAGTCATAGCAGCGGTGCTAAGGCACGTGGGCCCAGCATAATGTGAGCGCGGAGCGCATGGAATCTTTTAGTGTGTGCGCGTGCAAAGTGTGCCCCGCCAATTTGTTTCTATGTGTTAGCACAAGAAAGGCTCTTGAGGCCTAGTACCAGGGCCGATTCTAGACAATTTGCTGCCCTAGGTGAGATTTTAGGTGACATTTTATATGTAAAGAATAAATGAAAAATCTCTACAAAAGACAAATACACTGCAAAAACAGAAACTTATTGACATAGGTAATAGACGTCAAAATGGCTTCAAAGGTATTCAGTATTGTAGGAACATGTTTGAATTGGGGGGTGGACGTCACATCCTCTAGGGCAGGGGTGTCAAAGTCAAATGCATCAGAGGGCCAAAAAAACAAATTTGCTACAAGCCGAGGGCCGGACTGGTTCAATTTTTATTAAAACATATTAAAATGATTGCACATAACCTATTGAACCAAGACCTAACACAGTGCATCGTATATTATTTAATGATTAAATGAATGAAGCAATATTTTCTTATGGCTCTGTCATTTATTTAAAGGGAAAACATTTTCAACAGGCAAACAGCAAAAAAGTTAATGTCCTTCAAAAATAAAATATGCTCCTTAATATCGAGATAAATGCATAAATGAAATTGCATGCATTATAAACTGAAAATGCAATATTGTGCTGCTCCCATGCTTTCAAATAGTAAAATGAGAAAATAAAAAAATAAAAATAAAATCAGTTGTATTCTTTCTCATGGCTCTTATCTGCAATCCATTAACTGAAAAATAAATATAAATAAATAAAATACAAAAATCTATGGCACACAGACAAAACAATACTTCTTTCAAAGAAAAATCATGTCTTGTAGAAACAAAAAATAAAAATAAATAAAAATTTAACTGAATTAAAAAATAAAAATAAGTTAATGCTCTGTGATGCTCACTTGTCTGAGGCTGAGCCTGATACTTGGTGGTGTCCCATCTTTTGTACAAGTTCATCTATGTTCGGGGTCAGGCTCTGAGCTGAGGAAATCCTCAGGATTGACTCAAGG
The DNA here is from genome assembly GCF_949606895.1 of Notothenia rossii. Taxonomy (NCBI): domain Eukaryota; kingdom Metazoa; phylum Chordata; class Actinopteri; order Perciformes; family Nototheniidae; genus Notothenia; species Notothenia rossii. The sequence continues at coordinate 25,568,643 of NC_136908.1, forward strand.
TGTGTATCAGTAAGACGGCTCCAGTGTGATGTTTTGTTTAGCTTCATCAAAGAGAACATTTGTTCACACAGGTATGTGCTGCCAAACATAGAGAGCGTCTGAGCAGCTTGGATGCGCAGCTGAGGCAATGTGTCGGGGATGAAACGTGCAAACTCAGCAGCACCCACTCTCTCATATTTTTCCCTCAGTGTGTCATTGCACTGGAGCTCAATCAACTCCATTTGCAGGTTTGTTGGTGCGCTTTCCACGTCAACTCCAAAAGGATTGGCGAGCAGTTCAAACCTGCTTTTTTGAGCTTCAAAGTCAGCAAATCGGCGTCGGAAGTCGGCGGCAAGTATGTTGAGTTTATCAGCAAACTGTGCACTCGGGAACACAGCGGTAGAGAGCTTCTCTTTCATTGTCTGGCAGCTGGGAAAGTGGCTCAAGTTTTCTTTCCGCATCTGTGTCTCCCACAGGATCAGCTTGGTTTTAAACGCCTTCACTGTACTGTACATATCAGAGATGACACGCCCCCGTCCCTGCAGCTGCAGGTTCATCGCATTCAGATGGCTTGTGATGTCGCACAGAAACGCCATTTCACACATAAATGTTTCATCTCGGAGCTCTGTTGTGTCTTTCCCTTTGCTTTCCATGAACAGACAGATCTCCTCATGCAGCTCGAAACATCTTTGCAGCACTTTTCCTTGGCTTAGCCATCGCACAGCCGTGTGATAGGGCAAGTCACCATACTCTGTATCTAACTCGCCCAGAAATGCCTTGAACTGGCGGTGATTTAAACCTTTGGCCCTAATGAAGTTAACTGCACGCGTTATGATGCTCATTACATGATCCATTTTCAAGGCTTTGCCACATAACGACTCCTGGTGTATTACGCAGTGATAAGCTGTCAGCTCACCTGTGACGTTTTCGTCCCGCATCCTCTCACGTATTCTTGCCACCAATCCACTCCTATGTCCACACATCGCGGGTGCTCCGTCTGTTGTCAATCCCACGAGTTTTCCCCAAGGCAGCCCCATCTCATTTACACATCTGGATACCTCTTCATACAGATCTTGTCCTGTAGTTGTGCCATGCATAGGACGTAATGCCAAAAACTCTTCTGTTATGCCCAGGCTGGAGTCAACTCCACGAATGAAAATTGACAGCTGGGCAATGTCACTTGTGTCGGTGCTCTCATCCGCAGCAAGTGAATATGCGATGAAATCTTTTCCCTTTTCCACAAGCTGTTCTTTTAGATTGGTGGAAAGCTGGTCTACACGTTCAGCAACGGTGTTTCTGCTCAGGCTCACGTTTGAAAATAGCTGCCTTTTGTCTGGGCACACCGTGTCACAAACTTTAAGCATACAGTTTTTGATAAACTCTCCCTCTGTAAAGGGCCGGGCTGATTTTGCAACTTCTTCTGCCACAATAAAACTAGCCTTGACAGCAGCCTCGCTTTGTGATTTGGCTTTTGTGAACAGAGCCTGCCGGGACTTAAGACCTTGTTTTAATTCTTCCACCTTCTGTAGCCTTTGTTCCATGTCCATATTCTTGTCTTTGTCTTTGTGTTTCTTAGACGTTTCATGGTGCCTTCTTAGATTATATTCTTTCATTACGGCCACACTTTCTCCACACAGAAGACACACAGCTTTGCCTTTTACCTCCGTGAACATGTACTCTGCCTCCCACCTGGCTTTAAACCCCCTGTTCTCACCGTCCACCTTCCGTTTAGCCATTATTGGGGAGCGGGGTTGCTGAAAGTTGACATCTGCCCTGAATGCTGATGACTAACGAAGCCGAGGCCCACTTGCGGCGCTGCAGTGAGTTCGCGGGCTACCGTTGCATTGTGGGAAATGTAGTCTTGGTGCGTGCAAAACACAAGCAGGCGGCTGTGGCCTGCGGGCCGGTTCTAATACTAATCAAATATCATCCCGGGGGCCAAGATAATTCATTCGCGGGCCGGATCTGGCCCGCGGGCCTTGACTTTGACACCCCTGCTCTAGGGGGATACGGGGGTATGTCCCCCCGGGAAGATCTTTTTTTGAACATTTTACAGTAAAATGCTTCAATCTGGTGCACTTTGAGCACACAATTACTAGAGACCTGATCTAGGGGGCACAACTCTAAAACGCCCATATGAAAAAGATCGGTTTACATTTTAATTATCAAATAAGTATATGAACACAACAAATAACCTACCATAGCCAATAACAAATGAATGTAGCTTATTTTATTTTTGTTGTTCATTCATATCTTATTTTACCTAGTTAACATTTTTTTATTTATGCATATTTTTGTATCTCTCCAACTTTAAACAATATTTTTGGTTTACTGTCCTATAGTATACATTGGAATGATTTCAAACGCGTTTTTATTTATCCTAAATATTATGGAGTGCCTTGGAAATATGTGTTTACATAATTTGTGGTCAAAACGTTTGAGACCCACTGCAGGGCTCGACATTATAAATGGCCCGCTGGCCCGGTGTCGGTACCATATGTGTTCGGGTACCATATGTGTTCGGGGTCCGTCTCTTACCAATGAAGTCACAACGTCACGCATACCAATTTCCTCGCAGGCTAGGCAGTCAAGAATATTCGAATTAGCTTCGGCTTGATGTGGAGATGTGATTTGATGTGTCGTTTGTCCCCCAATATCTACATATAATAACGGACAAAGTAAAGAATGAAGTGTAGGCTATGTTTAAATGTTCGGAATTTGACCGCGTATGATGGTCCTCTTGAGTTGCCGTACAGCCAATGACTCTGGCGTACAGCTTTGATTTGCCCCCGAGCACCCCTGGGTAAATTAACGTACAGCCAATGACAATGCGTACAATGCGTGACGTCATTGGTAAGAGACGGCCCCCGAACACATATGGTACCCCGAACACATATGGTACTCACACCGGAAGCACTATTTACACACCCCGGGCCAGCATAACGTACTTTCCACTTGCCCGCTCGGGCCACTAAAAATAATGCTTTAAAAAAAAGAATGGTCCTGTGGTATTTGTATTTTGACTAGCAATTTAGTTAAATTGTTTCGTTTATTAACGCTACAACATAGCGTCCCGTAAGTCGGTTGTCGTTGTTGGGTGGAAAGCAAACAGCTGTTTGCTGCGGAGCGCAGCGCGAGCAGGCTCCCGTAAGCGGTAGCGCGCTCCTTCACTACAGACTATCGCGCCACCTAACCATTCGCCAAAATGTTTTTAATACCAGCGGTAACCGGTCAAGCGCCGGGCAAAAGAACTATCTTAAAATAAAATAAAGTCACCGGAGGAGTTAATGGAGAATGACAGGGAGTATGAGAAGAAGAGGGAGAGAAAGTTTAAGCCAGTTTGATCGATGGAGTTGGCTTCGAGTGATGCAGTGACGCATCCTAAAACCCTTTTATAATCTATCGATTAGATTTATGATTCGAAAATTATAAAAGTAGGGTAGACATGTGGAGATTATCCGGCTGAACAAAACGTGCATTTATCAAACAGGTTTGTTTTCCACAGACCTTATATCCAGCTATTTTCCAAAACCCTGTGGAGAAATCCCATTGCTTTTTTCGAGGGAACCAGCAGCTTACTTCCTGGTTTTAGGACGCGTCACTGCAGCTCTCAATATGATGCCGATATAAACAAGGTCTTCTGTCGGCTCTGTACATCAATGCCGACCTATGCTGACAAGTAAGTCAACAGTAGAAAATATAAAGGTATTGGCTATAGGGAAATGTCCCAGCAGTTTAGGATAATGAAGGTTCTAATCTAATCTATTACATAGCCATTACATTTCTAACTCCTAATGACAGGGAGGCAGAAAGAGCATTATTCAAATAATAATACCAATAACAATGACCACAATATCATTATTTTAATAAACCAAATCTGAACAATTGAGGAAAATGAGGAAGAACTGATTATTCAAATGTTGTAGTACAAGTAGTAATGTAGTTAGTGCATAAATTACTATTGCAACAAATGTGTTAATTTTCTTCATTATAAGTCGATTTTATTTTGGACGAATGCTCCAGGCCAGTGGTTACAATGGTGGGGCCAGTGATAATACAAGTCCAACGGCCCGGAGGGCCACTGGCATTTTACCCTTAATGTCTACCCCTGCACTGAGATAACTTAGACTAAAATTAACTGTCTAAATACTCAGAGTCCTTTACCTCACTGAGCCTCTCAGTCTGACAGGAGCTCTCCTCCACCCTGGTTGTAGAAACATCTACTTCTTATATCCGTTAGCGCAGCTAGCACCAGAGTCTAATAACAACAGCGCCGGTACTGGTGCACCCTCTCCCTTGCTCGCTCTCTCGCTAACACGCTCGCACTTTGGCTGTGAGCTGCGGGCGCCTGATAAGCCAACATCCCCCACTTTGATCACTTACAGCGCCCACCGTACAGGGAATATGAAACGTGTAACCGGGATGAAAAGGGTGTTACATTTACTTAATTATGAATGTTGTTACATCAAGGCCGAAAGTTAGGATGAGCGCCAACGGTCAAAAATGTTCTTTCCCTCCCAGAGCTACCAGCGCAGCGCCCCCCCAGATCTGGCGCCCCTAGATGCCAGAAATTGGCCCTGCCTAGTACATACAGTGGCAATGTCTCAAGATAGAGAACCGCAGTGACGCGTCCAAAAACCCGGAAGTAAGTTAGCATTTTTAGCTCTTCCGGTTCCTTCGTCAAAAAGCAATGCATTTTTTCCATAGGGCTTTGGAAAATAGCTCGAAATAAGGTCTGTGGTTGACACAAATTTAAGAGATAAATCACGTTTTGTTCTACGACATTAAATACATCAGCAGTGACACCACTGGAGATTTTTGAAGAGTTTACGTGTCTGAAAAACGTTGGTTGTTACCGAGTGGCTGAATAGGACTACAGAAATTGTCGAGGCTAACACGTAAACACTCCCGCTTTTTTTGTTTTCCCCTGTGTTCTGCTTGAAAGCAAGTACATGCCTATCTTTAGTATCTCATTCTGTATATCTATATCTGACCATTAGAATCTGTATTTTTGAAATTGTCGTTTTTAACACCGTAGTTTTACAAATTATAGAATCATTAATTACCAGTGTTTTCCAATTTTACTCGGCAGTTCGTTTCGTTAGCTACAGCTAGCGCTACTAGTTAGCTACGCAATGGTTTGTTGCTTTGCTCCGGGTTGCAGCCACAGGTCTTCGCATGAAACGTGCTTGTTCTATCGTTTCCCGGCCAATGTTTTCCAAAGGAGAGTCTGGATTCGTGTCATGAGGTAAGCTGACGTTACATTTTTGTCCATGTCACGGTGAAATGTAAATGATGGGTAGTGACTGTATCGCCGTTTTAGAGATGGCGCTGCTGAAAAGACCGCAACATAAGTAAAGATAATGAATAAATTAAAACCTATGTGGCTTATATGATAAGTCTAATTAGTACAAGCAGCACAACGTTTCACCATGTAACCAAAGATTGTAGTCAGGGAAATCAGTTTGACATATTGAACTAATAACAAATCACCTCTGGCTGGCAGAGAACTCTCTGCTCCATAGCTTCTCTTCGACGTAAAATCACATGTACATTTTACATTTATATTCAATTTAATATCCCATCCCTCACATACTTTTGTATATATAATAACTTTTTTTTATTTTTTATTGTTATGCTGCTGCAACACAAACATTTCCCAAATTGGGATCAATACAGTAATATCTTATCTTAATTAATTAAGAAATATAACTATTATAATTAGTGTAGCAGCTGACACCTATTTTCAATATGGATTAATCTAACATTTATTTCTTTAGTTCAATTTTGATCTATAAAAATGTCAAAATAGTGAAAATGTTCACGAGACTTATCAAAGAGCAAGGTTATATCTTTAGATGTTTTGTTTTAGCCTATGTACTGTATGTCTTAATGCTCTTATATGTGACGGGATGACTTCCATGAAACTAATATTTTATATCTTCCCAACAGACGAGCTGACAGGAAACCTAACACTCTAACAACCACAACATTGCAACATCCTCCACTGAATGCATATGTTTAGCTGCCTTTGGCTTCTTCCACTGACAGGGGGTGTCAGTGCAGCTGAAATTGTGGATGGCAAAGATGGCTCATGCAGCCGCATGACTGCATTTCCATTCTCAACATGGGCATTCACATTTTGTGGAGAGAATTCCCTCTTCTCCTGTAGATACATGTGATAGTGGGATTGTTTTATTATTTAAAATATATTTCCATTTGTAATGCCTTCCCAATTATCCCTTTAATTGTTTATAGCCTACTGTATGTTTATTTCATGGATATTTCTGTGTTTTCTGGTATGTAATATTTGTAATCTTGGGGCCTCTTCTCTTTAACGTCTACATGCTACCACTGGCTCAGATAATGAAGAACAACAAAATAAGTTACCATAGCTATGCGGATGACACACAAATGTACGTAACCACTTCACCAGGAGACTGTGCTCCGATTCAAACACTGAGTAAGTGCATTGAACAAATCAATGACTGGATGTGTCAGAACTTTCTCCAATTAAACAAAGATAAAACTGAGGTAATGGTTTTTGGAGCCAAGGCAGAACGTATAAAAGTTAGCACTGAGCTTCAGTCTGCAATGTTCAAAACAACAGATAAAGCCAGAACTCTAGGTGTAGTCATGGACTCTGACCTGAGTTTCAACAGTCACATTAAAACAGTTACTAAATCAGCTTACTATCACCTAAAGAACATATCTAGGATTAAAAGACTAATGTCACAGCAGGATTTGGAAAAACTTGTCCATGCTTTTATCTTCAGTAGACTGGACTACTGCAATGGTTTCTTCACAGGTCTCACTAAAAAATCTATTAGAAAGCTTCAGCTGATTCAGAATGCTGCTGCGTGAGTCCTCACTAACACTAAGAAAGTGGATCACATCACTCCTGTTCTGAAGTCTTTACACTGGCTTCCTGTATGTCAAAGAATATAT